>NC_057798.1:759425992-759694062 GCF_018294505.1 Triticum aestivum | reverse complement strand
TGTGTTGCGGGGTGCTCTGTGGCGGATGTAATTTAAGTGTGCATGGTTTCATCATAGAGAGGTGATGTGTATGGCAGAGGCCACCAACGATGGGGTGAGAGAGAGAAAATGCCCGTAGAGAGGGAAGAGAAGGTGTGTGCGCGTGAGAGGAGTCGACATCGAGAGAACGTGTTTGTTCGAGAGACACCGAGGAAGACTACTATATATCGATGGTGCATGTAGGCGGGAATTAAACAAAGGGATGGTCTTATTGGTTTCGGGGATATAGGGGAAGAGTGAGAGGCGGGGGGGTAGCTAGAAGGAGATTGTTAAGTGTGAGTGTGTGTTTTACCCATCCAGGCGGAAGTTATGTACACAAAAGAGGAGAACGATTGGATGTGGCATTAGGATTGAGGGTAATTAACTACATATGGAGACATAGAGACCTTGAACGTGCATGTATGAGATGTATACATGTATACGTGGGATGTGTGTGTGCGCGCGTGCATGATCGAGATAAAAGAAAGAAGACATAAGTCATAAGATCAACGACATGGGAGACACGGATCGGTATGACAATATGCATGCATGTGAGAATGCAGGGAAGAAGGCCCGACAGTTGAGCATGTGTTTTTGTCTTTAATAGATAGTGGCGTGGGCTGGAGCATGCATCTATGGTGAGCAGAGGGAGTGATGCACAATGATTGTGCAAAAGAGATCAACCTATAAATGCATATGTATGGAGAGACATATATAGTGTGGGTGATAGGAAGCAAGACTCCGTGCAAGGAAGAAATGTTGACGGAGAAACTATAGATAGATACAGAGATGGAGATGCTAGCTAGAGGGACATCTGCTAGTTTGGGTGTTGGAGATGACCGCCGGGTGGTTCAGAGGGTGAAGTTATATATGTGTGTGAGAGGGCACTTGAATGCATGTAGAGAGCAACATATGTAGTGTGCGTGATAGGAATCAAGAGTGAGGGCGAGAAAGAAGGTTGATGGAGAAACAGATAAATAGAAAGATAAAGATGCTAGATAGTGTGCGTTAGAGATTGGAGTCGAGTGGATCAGAAGGCCGAGTTATGTATGTGGGTGTGAGAGAGATAGAGAGAGGGTGCATGTGAGTCGCATACAAACAGATATCAGAGAGAAATGAGATCCCGAGAGACGAAGTTTTGTGTCTGCGAGAGAGAAAGATATTTCACAATGAGAGTGATAGCTAGAGAGACATATGAGGGAACGCAAGATATCTAGGGACAGAGAGTGTGTGTGATCGACATACATGAGAACAATGGAGAAATATGAGACCCTGGGAGACAGAGTTCGTGTTTGTGTGTGAGAAAAGATATTTAAGAGGAAGAGTCGTAGGTTCTCATATATAAGGAGAGAAAGACATCTCTGTATGAGGGGTGTGCGAGTGGCACACATGGGAATAGTAGAGAAATGAGACTCCGGGAGACAAAGTTTTGTGTTTGTGTGAGAGAAAGAGATTCCACATGGAGAATCATAGTTAGAGACACATAGCAGGGAGCGAGATATACTTAGAGAGAGATAGAGTGATGAAGGTTGAGGGAGAGAGTACCGTCAGTGTGTTACGAAGATAAAACATCATTGTCGACATACAGGTAGCACGAGAGATACCTGAGAGACGATGAACGCGTATAGGTCCAAGCATGAGTGATAGCTATATGACACAAATATCTGGATTAAAGGGGATTCAAATATTTAAACTGGAGATCACGACATCGATAATATCATAACGCAAATTGGTGTATCAAACATGCATATTCATTTGAATTTGGGCACACGTTTAATGTTATATAGTTTATCAATATTGGTGATCCATAGATTCTTTAATTACAAACAATGCATGGTTTATATGCAATTAATGTCTAAACGGGATTACACTATATGTTGCATGTGTGAAACACATTATACATGTTTGAGAAGTAAAAAAACCCGCATGAAACACACATTAATTGGAGACAGTTAGCGAGGAATGCATACATTGGATTTCAACATAAAGTGGTTTCAAATATTTGAAAATCCAAATTGATGGATACAACCTTATGAATCTGAGATCATGCCATTTGTAAACCATATTTATGTATAAATGGTGTTGTCCTTTTGAAAGTATATAGAAAAAATGATGTATATAGAATGTAATTCCAATTGAAAATGGATCCCGCCCGGAAAAAAATAGAATACAAACGGGATTCGAATTGAGTTGGCACGGTAAATGTGCACTCTGCAAATCTTGAACGAAGCGGGGAAAGTCGCAGTAACCGCTCGAAACCAAAATCTATGAGATGGAAATTAGTACTGCCTATCCCTGCCACGCAAAGCCTATCTGCTGGATTTCTATAGGTTTCGATAGGGGTAGGTTTGTAATTTCACGCAAATGTGACGTAACCTCCTCTCACCCGGATTCATACACGGTGGGCGCCAAAACACAGTGTGTCCTCTGCCGAAATCGACTCCCTCCCCGATTCATATTTATACATGGTGGACGCCAAAAACAAACTCTCATCGGCAAATATTCGGTGTATGCGAGATTACCGTCCTATCCCAACCGACTAATGTTGCTATGATATAGTAGAAATTTGAAACGGGGGCTAAGTTTGTAAATTTCCTCGCATTTGAGACAAGCGTGCCCTGAATACATGGTTCCCCCTTCCTCTCTACCTCCCTTTTCCCCATTCATACTCCGTGGGCGCCAAAACACCCTCTCCACCCACCCTCCTCCGTCCCCCGCCGTCCGCCACCCCATCCACCGCCGTCCTCCTCCACCATGCCGGAGCTGATACCCCGACGCTGTCGTCCATTACAAGAGATCGACCTCTCTCATCCATGGCTTCGGACCGGGATCCTTGCATCCCGTCCTCTCGCTTCATCCCCGCCATCGTCCACCTTGTCGACGCCGCTCCTACGACCGTCTCGTTCACCGCACCCCGCATCCACCGTCTACCCTCCTAGATCTGCTTCCATGCCATCGACAGCCATTGCTACCGCAACACCATCAAATTCTCAAGCCGCACCAAAGGTGGTACTCTTTTGTATCTGCTCAACTTATTTATCGCAGCAAGAAAATATATCGCCACTCCTTTACTCTGATTTCTTGTCTTGGTTGTGAAGTTGCCTTTGTCCGGTTTGCACCTTCTGATCTGCCATGCCACGCTCAACACTATACTCCCAATGCTTATGGTTTCCCCCTTTTATATTCCACACTAGTTAAATCAAAGTAGACTAAATTTCAAAATTGGGTCAGTCGATTTTTCAGAGCTCACCGGAGTTCACCGGTGTGAACGAAGGGGCTCGAGTGGTTGTGGGGCCTCGCTGAACGAACAAAACTCAATGCGGGTGGGGGTGGGGGTGGGGGTGGGGGTGGCGGAGGAACACAGGCGGTGGGGGCCGGTGGTCTGGTCGGCGGCTCATGCGGTGTTCTGTATGGGAAGAATCAGAGACGAGGAAGAAGATGGGTTAGGAGACGTAGGATCTTCATCCAACCGCCTGAAATGGTCGAGAGACAGCTAGGAGTTGCATCCTTAATGCGCTCTGGTTCATCGTGTGTGGGCACTGCGCAACCAACATTTTATTATCCAAAATCTGCTTGCTCTTCTTTACCATGTTCCTCTTCTGTTCTTCTTTAATATGTACTCTGTCCGTTCCTAAATACAAGTCTTTGTATAGATTCCACCATGGACTACATATGGAGCAAAATGAGTGAATCTACACTCTAAAATGTATCTGGATACATCTGTATGTGATCCATAGTGGAAATCTCTACCAAGACTTATATTTTGGAACGGAGGGAGTATGATAGTAGTACAGTATGTTCCTTGTACTGAAGATGAGCAGGGACATTTGCAGTGTAGAGGTCTATATGGTCGGTTGTGATGGACATTTTGAGCCTCTTTGATTCATAGGATCTTGTAAACATAGGAATAGGATTTGTAGTGGCCTGCCCACTTGAATCCTATAAGAATAGCAAGGAAATGCAGGGAGCTGTGTCGCCATTGAGAGTTACACTGATATTAACAATACCACACCTTAACTTGAAGAGAGCTGGTATCCGAAGCCTTTCTCGCCGTACCGGCAAACTAGCACATATATTCTAGCAAGTTCCACTTTGCTGATTTTACTCTGATGCTTAAGGTTTTCCCGTTATATCTACACTATGATCTGTGTAGCTGCTTTGTGTCGCACTAGCAGCAGTCCACTCTTGAAGCTAAACACTGCAGTGACTTACAAAATTGGCACCAAGGCATTGAGTGCCATTCTAGATGCAATGAAACTCATACGCTCCCCACCTGTTGACTCTTGTTCAGAATATGATCCTAATGACTCTTGTTCAAAATTGCCACATATAGAGAGACAACATGGAATTGCATTTCTTTGGGCGCTATGATTCATCACGAGTGGGCAACCAACATTGTATGCAATGAAGCGAAACCTCAAGAATATGCTTCCTATTCTGTTCTTTAACATGTTCCTCTTTGTTTATTCTATATTTAGTACATACAGTATGTTCCTTGTCAGGAAGGGGCGCAGGGACATCTGCAGTCAATAGCTGATAGAGCTGGCCTGTACGTGATCGATAGGCTTTGAATTACTAGCAGCAATACAACACCGTATTTTCAAGCTAGTTCCACTTTCCCGATTTATATATCGTGGTTATGGTGTACCCCTGTTATGTACACTATGATCTTCCTAGTTGATGTGTGCTCTTGTTATCATGGTTTGGCAATAAACTCTCTATATAGTATATTATGAACCTATCATCTGCTAGCTATCCTTACTTCTGGATCCTATATTTTTGTGTACTTGTGCCAGATTATATAAATGCACGCACCATATTACAGCACACATGAGCTCTCTCATCAGAATCCAGTGATAGCACACAAGTGTTTACAGGGGCGCCCCTATATTAGAATATCATCTGCATTACAAAGATAATCTCACAAGTATTTATGTTTTCATGGTTCTCAGATATTATACGTAATCATAGTGAATATCAGAATCTGCACATCAGAAGAATATTGTGGAACACTGCAATGACTTACAAAATTGGCACCAAGGCATTGAGTGCCATTCTGGATGCAATGAAACTCATACGCTCCCCACCTGCATGATTCTTGTTCTGATTATGATTCTAATGACTATTCTAACCTCGAGGAGTCGAAGGCAGATGGCATGTCCTATTCAGCCATCAAGGTGCCTGTTCTAATTTGGCAAGGTTTTATTGATTGCGTCGTATCTTGCATAAGGTGTCTTGCATTTCTTCTACTTTGTTGCACCGCCATCTGCTTAGTTTACTCATCATATAATTGAAGATGCCATGCCCATCCATTATCAATACATATTCCATCTGTCATCATACCATGTTTTTCCACTCAAATGTTGTTCTTGTGCATCAGACATCAAAAAGGAAGAGCGGTGATTGCCGAACCTGAAGGAGCACCAGCAAAGTCCTTGAAAAACGTGGTGGTGC
This sequence comes from Triticum aestivum, assembly GCF_018294505.1. Taxonomy (NCBI): domain Eukaryota; kingdom Viridiplantae; phylum Streptophyta; class Magnoliopsida; order Poales; family Poaceae; genus Triticum; species Triticum aestivum. Next base: position 759,688,590 of record NC_057798.1, on the reverse strand, counting down.
CGGAGAAATCAGACAGCACCCCACTTATATTGGTTGTACAACCTGTGACACAAAACGTAGGACCGACTCCAGCAGGACTGTACCCATACTTCACTGGCCACACCACTAGCCCCACCACACAGGACCTGCACTCCAGCAAAAGGTATACCGATTTCATTTGCCATAGCACCAGCCGTACCACAGAAAAATCCCACTCCAGCAAAAAGTACAGCAAGTCCACCGGCCGAAGACCTATCCCAACTGTAGAGACGGCCAATTCCTGGAGATTGGAACCCCATTCCATTTATTCCCAGTTTAAAAGACAATGCTTCAATGTTGTTAGGGACTACGTGCATATATTCCCATCATGGAAGATTATAGTGAAGACAAACACCATTTTCACACCTTCCTGTCCAACTTACGTGTAAGTGCTATTATTCATGGTTATTATTTTCCTTTTTCTGCTGATTCAAACACATCAATGATTTACATTACATTGTTGTAACTAGGCGAGGGTCAATCTAGATAGTCATGACGAGCAAAGCTTGCTTCTGCTTTTCAAGGAAGCATTGCAGCAGTATCGGTGTTACCTGAGGAAATCACACTTTGATGGCAAGTCTATAAACGAATTTCCGGTGAAGTCTCCTGTGCTAAATTTAGAAGACATTGAATGGAAAAACCTTGTTATGCACTGGTCTCGTTCCCAGGATGAGGTACTGTCTATGAAATCACATGACAATTTGAACTTCTACTTTTCCTGTGTCTTACGGGTCTTTTTTGCAGGAAATCTGCTCGAAGAAGAATTCCGGTTTGAAAAGAACGATAGGATATTGCAAATATGCTACCCGCTGCTTTGCACTTGTTAGTACCTATTGTCCTGTATCACTGTACTTGCATACGTATCTGGTTCATTATGTGAATGCAGTATGCATGATAGCTTGCTTATCAATTGTTCGCTCCAAATTATCTGATCTGTATGAATGGTTACATTAGTGTAGAATATGTCCAATGCCAATGAATTTTTTGACCTCTGCATTGTTGTTGTAAGTACATGCTGTCCTTTATTAGTGTACTTATATTGACAGGTAGTTGTTCATGTACCATCACTCTGCAGCTTATTTTCATTTGCCCTCCATTTTCTACACATCAGATCTATATTTACTCTTACCATAAGGTTGGATAACCGGTATAAGAAGTTTAACTGTGCATTGCTCTTGGTTGTGCCTTTTGCCTGTATCGCTGCACATACATTTATAGCTACTTGGTTATGTAGCATCACTCTTCATCTTATCTTAAATATTCTCCATTTTTCGTATACTATCACATCTATATTTACTCTTAACAAAATGTAGAATAAAGGCAATGCTTATGAAGAAGATTCTGTGGTAAACTTCTTGAATTGCCCCCCCCCCCATCAGCATGGACAAGGGCTTTATAGAGCATGTCTTCACCAGTAATGTAAGTTTGTCCTTCTCAAGCCTTCAAACTTTGTTGTGTATATTTGGTTAGGCATGACTGCAACAGGTGTTTATTTTTGGTGTTTGCATCAAATTGCATGTTTAAAGTTTATTATGCAGTTCATAAAGAAAAGTTTGTCCTTCTCAATTTAAGTTTTCAGTTGTACAACCAAGTTCCTTCTTCATGCCATGTAAATTAAACTATACAGAGCAAGTGATCTTCTTTTGCACTGCATGTATGCTTCTGTTGTTCATCCGTAATCCAGTGGTGTGGTGAACCTACCCACTATAGCACAATGTCATATTCTGCAATGTCTTAACTATGAACAATGCCATATCATTCTACTATTATTTAAACCGTCTCTTTATTTGCCAATCTAAAATGGGATAAATTGACAGCACACTAACCATTGATACTTATGAGTTCTCGATCTATAATCCAGTGGTGTCGTGAAGCTGCCAAATCCTTCACAATGTCATTTCCTGCTATGTCTTGACCTGAACAATACCATATTGTGTTAATGCAATTTTAAACTGTGTCACTTTATTCGTCAGTAAGAAATGTGATGAATTGTCAGCACTGATACTTTTATGTGCAAAACCTGTCATCTGTCTACTTGTTTATCTTTCAGAGTGAGGAAAATATAAGTGTTGAACAAGCGCAGTCTCATCATCTTGCTCAGGTGCTTGCGCTGCAGCTCGCCTGCAGGGCTAACCTTTCTTGAACTCTATTGAAGTGTTGTCGGTTTTGTATATTATTTTGTCAGCGTGTTTATTTGCACTGATGGCGATCTTTGATGCCCAGTGTATGTAATCTGATGTCTGCTTGTGCTTTATTATCATAGTGGCGAACTTTGATGCCCAGTGGATGTAATATGCCATAATTTCTTTATTGTATAGTCTAGGTTTTTTCTTATTCACGATGTTGCAGTTATTTTACTGTATATATATCCTGTCTACGCAGTAAACTGGCCAAACCGTAAAATTACGGAACATAATCGGGCCGTCATGCAATCACGATGTATGATCTGCATCATGGGCCCCGTCAAACTCGCCCACTAGTAGATTCGGGCCTTTAATAGGCCGAGTAACCCCCGGCCCTCTTTTCGCAACAAAACTCAATGGGCTTTTAGGAGGCCGAGAAGTAGGTTGGGCCTAAACATGCCAAACAGCTCACGGGCCGGTAGCAGCCCGAAATGGACCCCGACCCATGATTGTGCGAATATGTAAGTGCATCTAGTGCCACCCCTAGTTGGTTTTGGAGTATTGACGACAAAGTTGGTTGAGGGACTAATGCGTTTGTGAGAATTGCAGGATAACGCAGGTAGTGTCCCTCATTGATTTGGTTTACCTACCGGAGATGACCCCTAAAAATGTATGAAGACATTGAAGACAATGGTGGTGTGTGAAGATATTCACACTGAAGACTATGACATGAGAAGACATTGAGTGAAGACTATGGAGCGCGAAGAGTGTGTTGTTTCGTTGTTTCCTTTTCTTCTTTGTTGATTCATAGGAACCACCGTACTGTTAAGTGGGGTCCAAGTGAACAAAGTCAGAGTGACTGAAGTGATGCTCAACCCAAATCCTATGTCTTCGAGCGAAGACAATGAGAGCAAATCTTATCCAGAGCTGGATGAGTCAGCTTTGCTTGTAGCCCAAGTAAAGTTGTCGTGTGTGTTTGAAATCTGACCGTTGGAACACGTGTCAGTTCCTTAGTGACCCAGGGTCATTTCGGACATATCAGGTCGGGTTGCCTTGTGGCTATAAATAGCCCACCCCCTACACCATAAATTGGTGGCTGCTCAGAGTTAGTTTACGGCTTTTGTCGTTTTGAGAGCAACCCACCTCGAAGCCTTTGAGAGAGAAATCCTTGCGAGGACAAAGCCCAAACACCCAGAGCCAAAGAGTGTTAGGCATCACTGAAGTCTTTCTGTCTGTGTGACCTGAAGACTTATTACACTTGAGGACTGTGTATCCTCCAGCCGGTTAGGCGTCGCGTTCTGAGCATCCAAGAGTCATTGTGGATTGCCGGTGAACGAAGTCTGTGAAGGTTCGGAAGTCTACCTTGAAGACTTACCAGAGTGATTGGGCGAGGACTGTGTGTCCTTAGCTCAAGGGGAATAAGGTGAAGACGCGGTCTGCTGAGTTAAATCTCAGCCTCCCTAACCAGACGTACAGTTGTCACAGCAACTGGAACTGGTCCAACAAATCCTGTGTCTTCATCAAGTGACTGGTTCTATCTCTTCCCTCCTTTACTTTGAGTTTGTCTTCGTGAAGTCATTGCTTATTTGTCTTATCTGTTTGACTTCATTGCTTGACTACTATCGTTGATTGGCTTCGTACTATCTTCCATCCTGATCCTTACTACCTAGCTGCTATTAGTCTTTGTACGTTCACATTATTGCATACTTGACTATGGCTTGCTTGTTGTAGTTTATCTTCCGCTGCATATCAATTAGGTCATTTCTATTGTTTGTCTTTGAAACTTCCACGTTTTGAAGACTTTGATAAAAATCGCCTATTCACCCCCCCCTCTAGTCGATAACTAGCACTTTCAATTGGTATCAGAGCAAGGTACTCCCTTGTTCTGTGTGATTCGGTTTAACCACCTGGAGTTTACCTATGTCGACTGCAGGGATAATCAAAGTCTCCGCTGCTTGCCCCGTGTTCGATGGAACTGAATATCCCTACTGGAAGAATAAGATGCGCATGCATCTTGAAGCCATTGATGTCGACCTCTGGTATGTCGTCAAGAACGGCGTTCCAAAAACTGGTGAAGGTGTCACCCCTGCTGATGTCAAGAAGTTCATTCAACTGGACTCGACTGCAAAGAACATCATCTGTGGTCATCTGACCAAAGGACAGTATGGCCGTGTGAGTGCTCTGGAAACGTCAAAGCTAGTCTGGGACTGGCTATCCAAGGTCAACGAAGGCGTCTCTACACAGAGAGACCAGAGGATCAGTGTTCTTCGCAATCTCTTCAACCGCTTCAAGAGAAACGACAATGAAAATGTCCAGCTCACGTTTGATCGCCTCACCGACATCACAAATGAGCTTCAGGCTCTCGGCGCCACTGAGATCACTAAGCATGAAATCGTCAAGACGCTGCTGAGATCTCTTGACAGCTCCTTTGACACCCTTGCCCTCATGATACAAGAACGTCCTGACTTCAAGACTCTCGATCCGTCTGATATACTTGAGAGGCTCAACACACATGAGTTCCAGCTTTCTGAGAAAAGAGATATCTATGGCCCCAACTATCGGCGAACTCGTGCTTTGAAGGCAAAAGTTGTTTCCTCATCTGAAGGAGAAGAATCTGACTGCGGTTCTGATGATCCTGAAGACATTGGAAGGGAACTTGCTATGCTTGTGAAGAAGTTCCAGAAATTCACCAAGAAGAAGGGCTTCAGAAAGTCTTCACGATCCAGTTCAAGAAATGATGAAGCTTCCACTCAAGACAACAAGAAGATAACATGTCACAAGTGTAAGAAGCCTGGGCACTACATCTCTGAGTGTCCTCAGTGGGACAATGAGAAGAAGAAGAAGAAGAAGAGCAAGGAATATGACTCTGGTGACAAGAAGAAGAAGAAATCATCAAAGTCTTCTTCCAAGTCCTCATCAAAGTCTTCATCTCATAAGAAGAGCTCATCTGGCAAGGCTCGTGCTTTTGTTGGCAAGGAAATGGATTCAGAGGAGGAGTCTGCTTCTGAGGAGGCGGAGGTGGAATCTGAAGCTGAGTCCGACTCTGGCGTTGCAAGTCTGGCTCTAGCCACAGCCTACGTTGCCAAGTCCATCTTCAACTCTGAAGACAATGACTCCCACACCAACGCTGATGATGACAAGGACGATCCTGCTCCCACCTACTGCTTCATGGCACGCGGTGCCAAGGTAAAATCACGCGATGCTTACTTTCAAACATCAAGTGAAGATGACTCTGATTGTGAATCTAAACCCAGCTACAAAACACTTGCTAAAATTGCTACTGAACAACAAAGGGCTATGGAACATACTCAAAAACTGTTAGACAAAAGCGATGACCTGTTGGACGCGGAAATGACACGTTCACAGTCCTTAGTTGAAGACATAAAAAATCTTCATGCTAAGTATCAAGAACTTGAAAGTCTTCATGAGACGCTCTCAACCACTTATGAAAAGCTCTCCTATGATTATCTTCAAAGGAAGCAAGAGCTTGAGAAATTGAAAGCGACTCATGAAGATCTTCAAAAAGAGAATGAGTCATTTCGCGCTCAACAGATCAGTTCCGCTCAGGATGGATTTGAACCACCATGTTTAAAATGCATTGAGCGTGATAACGCTGCCTCTGTTGCTGAATGTTCCAATGCTGCTACTGTTGCTTTGTCTTCAACTACTGATGTGGAAACTAACCCCTCTACTGAGGATACCACTACTATTGCTGATGAAAATGCTAGGTTGAAGACATTGCTTGAAACAGGGATGTATAAAAGTCTGAAAGGGCATCAGACACTTTGTGATGTCCTCAAAAAGCAGATTCTGAACCGAAACCCTAGGAAAGAGGGTGTTGGGTTCGAGAGGAAAATGAATGCTGATGGTTCCTACTGGAAGCCTGAGCAGTATCCCAAAACCACATGGGTTGCTGCAAAGGAACCTTCAGTGGATCCATCCACTTTATCTGGCTTTACCTGTGCTAATCCTATTATCATTGATGAATCCTTTGATGCAAACTATAAACTGTTCAAAAATCAGAATGGTGAAGTGTTTGCCAGGTATATTGGTACTAACTGCAGGAATGGACCACCTATGAAGAAGATCTGGGTTCCCAAAAGCTGTCTTAAGAATCTTCCAGTGAATGTCATCATGACACCACCTGGGAAGAAGACAAACCCCAGACCAAAGGCATCATATGGTCCAACGGCTTCATACGAATACAGGACTCACTTGAGTCACCCTAACGCCAATGTTTTGCAGGGAAATAGTACTCAAACTTATGAATATGAACGTGTGTCCTCAAACCGCCATGTTCATAGGACTAAGAACTTTTCTGCTTATTCATATGAGTATCGTTCATCTCCTGCAAGGCTATTTGCTAGGGCTTCAAAGCCGAAATTCTCAGATGCTGCACTTAGACTCATTGCTTCTAAGCCACCCCTGAAGATGTGGGTGGTGAAGAAGAATTAACTCTCTTTTGCAGAATATGGTCTCCAGCCAGCAATCAAAGGCGTCCGATATTATTGCTGGGGACCTAAAACACAAAGGGACGCATGATAAAATGACTTACTATGTATTCCACATATGAATCGCTTACCTGTCATACTGTGTGCTAACTTTCATCTAAGCTGTGATAATCCAAGTGTGCGTCAAATGCTTATGCTTCACAACATACCTTGTGAAGCCTATCCTCCTAACTGCACTGTAGGGTATGACACCTCGTGCTTCAGAATGGATTATGGACAGCGGATGCACTAATCATATGACTGGTGATCGAAGTCTTCTCATGGACTCAACCTTACGTCCATCCGACAAGAGTCAAATCACATTTGCTGACACTGGTAAAGGCAAGGTATTGGGTCTAGGTAGAGTTGCAATCTCAAAGGATCAACACATGGATAAAGTGATGCTTGTTGAATCCCTTGGATTCAACTTAATGTCTGTCTCAATGCTTTGTGACTTAAACATGATTGTGATATTTGGAAAATATCGTTGCCTTGTACTAATGGAATCTGACAAGTCTCTAGTCTTTGAAGGGTATAGGAAAGGTGATCTATACATGGTAGATTTCTCAGCAGGTCCACAGCTTGCCGTATGTCTTCTTGCAAAAGCTTCAGAATGCTGGCTCTGGCATCGAAGGCTGGGGCATGCTGGCATGAGGAACTTACACACTCTCGTCAAGAAGAAGCATGTCATAGGCATCGAAGGTGTCAAGTTCAAGAAAGATCATTTGTGTGGTGCCTGCGAAGCTGGAAAGATGACGAGGGCCAAGCACCCCTCGAAGACAATCATGACGACATCTCAACCCTTTGAGCTGTTGCACATGGACTTATTTGGCCCTACTCACTACTCTACCCTCACAACAACAGCGTGTCTCTATGGCTTCGTCATTGTTGATGACTACTCAAGATATACATGGGTGCACATAATTCTCTACAAGACTGAAGTACAAGATGTCTTCAGACGATTCGCCAATCGAGCAATGAACAACTATGGCGTCAAGATCAAGCATATCAGAAGTGATAACGGCACTGAATTCAAGAACACCGGGCTTGATCTCTATCTGGATACAATGGGAATCACTCATGAGTTTTCTGCTCCATACACACCTCAGCAAAATGGCATTGTTGAGCGCAAGAACAGAACCCTCATTGAGATGGCTCGAACAATGCTCGACGAGTACAAGACACCAAGAAAGTTCTGGCCTGAAGCTATTGATACAGCATGTCACATCATCAACCGTGTTTACATCCACAAGCTTCTGGGCAAAACATCCTATGAGCTCCTTACTGGCAAGAAGCCAAATGTCAGCTACTTCAGAGTCTTTGGTGCTAGGTGCTGGATCAAGGATCCCCATCACAAGTCAAAATTTGAACCCAAAGCTCACGAAGGCTTCATGCTCGGTTATGGAAAGGATTCGCACTCTTACAGAGTCTTCAACCTCTTCCACTACAAAATCGTTGAAACTGTGGACGTGCGATTTGATGAAACCAATGGTTCACAACGAGAGCTCCTGCCAAGCACATTAGATGAAGCTCCTTCCAGCGAATCTATCAAGCTGATGGGAACTGGTGAAATCATGCCCTCTGAAGCACAGCCTGAAGAGGAACTTATCATTTCTGCACCAAACCAACCTGAAGACAATGCTCAGACCGAAGACAATCCTCCCAATGATGACAATGATCAGCATGAGCAAGGGCTTCGTCCAGTTCATCCTCGTGTTGCAAATGAAGTACAAATTGAGAAGATAATTGATAGCATCAATGCACCTGGTCCGCTTACTCGCTCAAGAGCAACACAGTTAGCAAATTTCTGTGGGCACTTTTCATTTGTATCAATATCTGAACCCAAGAAAGTTGCTGAAGCCTTTATGGAACCTGAATGGATTCAAGCCATGCAAGAAGAACTTCAACAGTTCAAGCTGAATAATGTTTGGGAACTTGTCAAGCGCCCTGACCCTCGCAAACATAACATTATTGGCACTAAATGGATATATCGGAACAAACAAGATGAGCATGGTCAAGTCGTCAGAAACAAAGCACGTCTTGTGGCTCAAGGATATACTCAAGTTGAAGGAATCGACTTCGATGAAACATTTGCTCCGGTGGCTAGGCTTGAAGCTATTCGCATACTGCTAGCCTATGCTAATCACCACAACATCTTGCTATATCAAATGGATGTGAAGAGTGCTTTCCTCAATGGCAAGATTGAAGAAGAAGTGTATGTTGCTCAACCACCTGGTTTTGAAGATCCAAAACATCCTGATATGGTGTACAAACTAAACAAAGCACTGTATGGCCTCAAACAAGCTCCTCGCGCTTGGTATGATACAATCAAAGACTTCCTGAAGAGCAAAGGCTTCAAACCAGGATCCCTAGATCCCACACTCTTCACGAAGACATATGATGGTGAACTGTTTGTATGCCAAATATATGTGGATGACATAATCTTCGGCTGCACCAACCAGAAGTATAGTGATGAGTTTGGATACATGATGCAAGAGCAATATCAGATGTCCATGATGGGTGAGCTGAAGTTCTTCCTTGGTCTTCAAATTCGTCAGCAAAGAAATGGCATCTTCATTTCTCAAGAAAAATATCTCAAAGACTGTCTGAAGAAGTTCGGCATGCAAGATTGCAAAGGTTACACGACGCCAATGCCAGCCAAACATCATCTTGGTCCCGACGACAATGGTAAAGAGTTCGATCAAAAGGTATACCGCTCCATGATTGGTTCTTTACTTTACCTATGTGCATCTAGGCCAGATATTATGCTTAGTGTTTGCATGTGTGCTCGATTCCAAGCGGCACCAAAGGAATCGCATCACTTAGCTGTGAAGCGAATTCTTAGATATTTGGCTTACACCCCAACACTCGGATTATGGTATCCAAAGGGCTCAAGATTTGATCTGGTTGGATTCTCGGATGCTGATTATGCTGGTGACAAGGTGGATCGCAAATCTACATCAGGAACATGTCACTTTCTGGGACGATCACTTGTCTGTTGGTCTTCAAAGAAGCAAAACTGTGTATCACTCTCAACTGCTGAATCTGAATACATTGCTGCTGGATCTTGTTGTGCTCAGCTTCTGTGGATGAAGCAAACTCTCAAGGACTATGGCATCAATCTGAAGCAAGTCCCTCTCTTCTGCGACAACGAAAGCGCCATCAAGATTGCCAACAATCCAGTTCAGCACTCGAAGACAAAGCACATTGAAATTCGTCATCATTTCTCCGAGATCATGTCATGAAGAAAGATATTGACATCATTCACGTCAACACTGAAGAGCAACTGGCAGATATCTTCACAAAGCCCTTGGATGAGAAAAGGTTTTGCAAGTTACGGTGTGAGCTAAATATCTTGGAATCCTCAAATGTCCTGTGATCAGGCACACATCCTAACACTTATGCATGTTGATGACTTAGATGTGCAACACACGAAGTAAAGTATATCTTCAATCAATGAAGACTTACATTCTGAGTGTGAATACATTAACATGGAATTGACTTCGGAGCGCCACGATAATTGTGCGCCGTGTCTGGGTCTAATACTTCCTATACGGTGGGTAACGCCACCACCAAATTTCTTGGTTTGAAGTGTTTCACTCATGGCGTTATTGTTGAATACATTCGCATTTGATTTGTCTTCAACTTTCAACTTATCTTCATGATTTACTTCACTATGTTGAGTTGATTGCTTTCCCATATATATATATATATATATATATATATATATATATATATATACTAGTTTCTTCCTCTACAGCATTCACTTATAGCTATGTCTTCATTGTTGAATCTTTTGAACTAAGTGAATGTGATCGGACCCTAATCTTTCTATGCTTTCTATCTCAAACTCTATCTGTCCAAATCATATGCATTCTATTGAAACTGTCAAATGTCTTCTCTGCATCCTTGTCAGCAGAAGACACAGAGACAAACATCAAGTCCTTTTAAATGATTCATCTTTATTGTTGAAATCCGGAGAAGCCGGAACGACCATCCGACAAACTTGGCGGGCGTGGGAACGTGGGACAACTCTGAGTATGTTGCATGCTTGCCACGTGTCCCTCAGATGTGAACAGGCAGGGGCACCTGCGTAATTGCGCTGTGCCGCACACCTTCTTATAAATACGTGCCCCCTGCGGTCAAGAAAACCTTCTTCCACCTCTCCACCTCGTCAAAACCCTAGCGCCACCGCTAGCTCTCGACGACGCCGGCGACGAAGCGCTTAGCTGCCGCGACTTCTCCGACGCCGTCCTCACGCCGGCCGCGGGCATCGTCCTCTCCGCCGCCGCCGTAGGTGTCCTCCGTCGCCAAGTTAGGGCACGGTGGATTGAACTGCTCGGTCTCCTTTCATCCCATCTAGCAGTTCATCGTGTGGTAAATATAACTCTATTTTTACCATCTTTTTGATCCTCAATGATTCATCCAATTTACCAAAATTGGTTTCTGTCTATACAAAATTAGATCTACTCTGTCTGCATCTCATACTGCCTAGTATATTCACTTAAGCTTCATATCTAGTTAGATTCCTCACTTGTACTTATTCACGGATTCGTACAAATCTGGAACCGACTCTCAACATATAAGTGAATGTCTTCGCAACATGAGGTCAATGTCTTCAAACTGATTTATCTTCAAACTCTTCTGAGAATGCATATGACCTCTTCCCCTTCCCTCGCATCTCTAATGCTGTCACAGGTACATGTCCGTGGGAGAATCCCTAGGTTCTCATAGTCTGCATTCGTTTGCAGAATTCTTACAGCAACACATTGAATCTCCCGAAGCCAGTTCCTGTCTGACCAGCAAGCGAAAGCCTTTGAAGCCTTTGAACATATTGAAACCATTCAGTTTGAAGTTCATGGCTACGGAGAAATCTGTAAGGAAGGGTGGCAGACAGCGTCGAGGGGGAACATCAAAGGATCTGCCTGATGATCTTGCAGAAATCTACAAAACAGATCCTGAAGAGGATTATAATCAGCGCAAGACACGAATCCAATGGATTCGACGCTATTGGGCTGAACAATGGTTCAAGTACAAATTCGTGACCCAGGAGTACGCTGAGAAGAATGCTATCAAGAGTCCTTGGGGTGATATTCTCTATCGAGGCCTTCCCCCCAAGAACAAAGCTGAAGCCATTGCACAAGAATTCTATCCTTGTATGGTCCGTGGACCACAGCCTGAAGATGCCGACCCATCATCATTGCTCTGGTGTCGTGACGATAATCTCTTCAAGCGCAACTTCCAGTATGCAAAGGCTTCGGCAAAGGAAAACAAGAAGTCATGGGGATTAGACTTCAATCCTGGTCCCTCTGCTCCCCGTGCTGATGGCACACGTGAAGCGGAAGAAAATAGAATTGGCCCCTTTTCAAACCTTGATGGCCTCATCTCTTACATCTTGGTGCAAGGTGCCAAAGTCGATCATTCTGATAATGATGCTGATTCTGATGAAGCCCCAGCTCCTCCTCCAAGGCCGCAGAAGCCAAAGAAAATTAAGGCTTCAACATCAGCTGCACCTCCAAAAGCTTCTCGTGTGAAGCCACTGGCCACTGCACCTCCTGAAGACAGTGTGCAGTCTGAAGATCTTTCACGCATCTCCAAGAAGACGGAGAAGAAAAAGAAAATCATCAAGAGTACTGATCAGACTTTGACTCCTGCTGCTATTCTGCGTGAAGAGCACATTGATCTGTCCAGCGATGACGATCTTGCAGATGATGCTCTTGAGCAACTGATCAAGAGCAAGGAAGAAGCTGAGATCTTCAACAACTTGCCTCTTTTTGACGTGGCAATCATCCATAAATTCATTGATGAGTGGTTTGACACACCAAATCTCAGCTTTGATGACTTGCAACTTCCAATTGGCCTCAGCGTCGCCTTCAATGGCGCCATTGCTTCTGAGCTAGCTATTGCTCAGCGCATCGTTGAACTGAAGCACAAGATTGACTATGAAAAGGCTCAGTCAAGAAGCATGTGGCCACGCTCAATGTGCAAGATGTCAAGAACTTCAAGATCATGCTGCACGAGCTCAAAGAAGCCTTTCACAAGAAGCGTGAAGAAGCTCGAGGCTCCAGAGAGCGCATGAAAAATCTGGCTGACAAGTGTGTGCTCGCCTACAGTGAGGCTGAGAAACGCAAGGCTCTTGGTCGTCCTGGCATCGACCCCAGGATGGCTGCAAAGAAGAAGAAATCGACTATCCAATCTGCACCTTCAAGGAAAGATGAACCTCGCATTGTCTTCCCAAGCAGCATGACTGCCTCGAAGCCAAAAGTCACGTCAACTGCTTCAGAACAGAAGAAGACGAGGGCTGCAGAGGCTGAAGCCAGAAAACAGAAAACCTCAGAAGCCTCTGATGCTGCTCCCTCCAAGAAGAAGCGCAAGACCAAGAAAAATCGGGCTGCTCCCATAGAGCCCCTTGTTGTTGAACCCATCTCAGTGGTTCGTCCTACATCTGCAACCCAAGAACTTCGAATGACTGTTCCTGAGCCTGCTTCCACAGAGGCTCCTAAAGCTGAAGAGATTCCAGCAGTTGATCCCATCACTGCTGAAGACATTGGTCACCATGACAATGTTGAAGATGATGAAGTTCTTCCTCAAATTGAATGCAATGTGGTATCATCGCCTGTTCTCACGAACAGCGAAATCATCAGCATTGGTCGTCCTCTGATGCCAATTGCTCAGGATGCTTCATGGGCTGATCGCCTGCAACAACAGGACTCCCCCAGTACTCCCCAACAACAACAAGTCACACCATCCGTGCAAGTTGAAGAGGATGAGGACCTGCCTACTCCATCTCCAAAGGCGTCGCCTGTATTACAAAGGCTTCGCAAAGGACCAAGGCCTCAAGTCCCTCTTTTGAGCGTTCCAGAAGGAGAAGTGCACCATCAACCTGTTGCACGTCAAGTGTTTTCAGAAGCCACTCCAACTGTGAATGTCTCAGTGTCTGAAGCCCCAGCTGCTGAAGACAATCCGGCTGCATCAGCCGATGACGAACTTCAAGAAGAATGTGTCCCTACTCCCCCCATTCCTGAAGAAGCTGTTCATGATGTGAACGTGTCTGTGCCTGACCCTCCAGCTCATCAAGTGGAGGTTGAAAACCTTGAGGCTGCCACCACCAACACCAATGAAGCCGATGACATAGTCATGGCTGAAGCTAATGTGGAGCCTGTCCCAAGCCCCATACCAGAAGTCAATGCTAAAAATGCTCCTGAAGCTTCTATTGTGCAGCCCGAAGCCACTGTTGCTGCCACTGCTCCTGTTCCGCCACCAAGGACCTATACAATTGAGCAAGCATACAACCATGGCGAGCTAATCACAGTAAGATGGCCCATTCTGGTCCCTCAGCCTACTGTCTCTGGTCCTCAGTTTGATTATCACATTGAGCATAGGCCTCAGGTCCAGAAGCCAAAGCCAAGATTGCCAAGGTTTCCAGGTACTGCCACATCTGTCGGGTCCTTCAATGCAAATGGCTTCAAAAGCCACAACACATTCTTTGATAGTTCAAAGAACCCCTACACAAAGCCAAGAATATCATCAGATCATTTCTGGAGTCATCAGCAGCGAAGCTATTACTCCTGTGTTCTGTATGATCAAGGGCGCATTTTCCCTCATATGTGCCTCGACACTGAAGCCATTGCTGGACTGCCATGCTTAGAAGAAGCACTTGACTGCTTTCGTGATGCTGGTCTGCTCAGCTTTGTGACAGACAAAGAACATTGGAATGAAGAGCTATTGCTTCAATTCTATGCTATGCTCCACATTCGCGGTTATAACAGAGATATGAAGACATGGGTTCTCGAGTGGATGACAGGAAATGTTCATCATGAAGCCAAAGCTCTTGACATCATTGAGCTTACAGGCCTATCCACTCCTGGAGAGCTATATGAACATGGTTGTCAAAACCACTGCAATGCATTGGAGAGCATCTTCCATAAGCCTGAACCCAATATGAGCCAGATGTTGAGCATGAGTATCTGCCACGCACCATATATCACATCATCAAGCGGACTCTATGGCTTATCAAAGGACATTCATCAGCTGTAAAACTTGAAGGAGCCATGAAGACATTGGTCTTTTACATCCTCAATGGCATCAGCTTCAATGCGCAAGATTTCTTCATCAGGCAACTGGCTGCATCTGGATCTGACCTTTTTGGACTGAAATTCTATGCTCCATGGGTCATGCGCCTCATTAAGCAACATTCTGCTGTCAACTATCAACCCTCTACTCGCAATCATGTGATCTTTCTACCAGAGGTTGATATGTCAGTTGAAGCCATATACCCTGAATCTGCCAAGAAGCCTCTTTGTCTTCAAAATGCTGAACATCAAAGCTTCACTCAGCCTATGGAAGGAGTCCAAGCTGTCACGCGTGTCTATCCGATGGCTGGAAACATTCGTCTACCTCATCGTGCGCCAACTGAAGCTACTGCGAGCACAATTGCTCAAAGGCCTCGGAAGCGCTCTCGGGTCCTAAATGACCAAGAACTTCTTGTGGCCCTGCATCAGAAACAAGATAAGCATCATTTTTGGCTCAAGCGTCAGATGCAAAGCCTCTTGGTGGATGTAAATCGCATTCGAAACCTTGCCACCAAGAATGCATTTGTCACTCACGAAACTTGTCGTCGATCATGGAAGAGTTTGACCCTGCTCAGTGCTGAAGCAGATCTTCAAGACGATGACTTCACTGAAAGATTCAAGTTTGACTCCACTCCTCCGTGGAATGCTGTCCTACGAAGAACTCCATCTCTTGAAGACTCTGACTATTCTTCCTCCGCGGCAACTGTAAATGCCAATGTGATCGATGATGAAGACGATGCTACTTCACCACCCCCTACTTCTGCACGCATCGATACTGCACCAAGTTCGTCTGCACCGCCAAACGACAACGACAACCCTGATGTTTCAACTACTCCTCATAAGGACGAGTAGATGCTCTATGTCTTCAAACCTTTTTGGTCATTACTGACAAAAGGGGGAGAAGCGTATGAGTTTGATAGTCTTCAAGCGGGTTCATATGGGCAGTTGCTTTATATTTTTCCTAGTGTTTACAACTCTTGCCTTTGATACATTTCATTCTTTGAGTTGTAACACTTAAACTCGATGGTCGTCTGCTACTTATTTGCTCTTTCATGTGCGATGATAACTTCCGCACTTAGATCATTTTGCAGACGTCCATTTTTCATTATGCATGTCATTCTCTTAGTTATATCATTTCGTGCATGATGAATTATCTTCATAAGTTGAAGTGGATCTCCACAAGTACAACCTGCCATGTGCATTTGCATTCCAAAAGCAAATTATTTATATGCACATCTTTAGGGGGAGCCCTTGCCACTTATGAAGACAATACACTATCCTTTACAATTTCACATACTTCTTTCCCATTGAAAACTTCAACCAGTTTGTCATCAATCACAAAAAAGGGGTAGATTGTAAGTGCATCTAGTGCCACCCCTAGTTGGTTTTGGAGTATTGACGACAAAGTTGGTTGAGGGACTAATGCGTTTGTGAGAATTGCAGGATAACGCAGGTAGTGTCCCTCATTGATTCGGTTTACCTACCGGAGATGACCCCTAAAAATGTATGAAGACATTGAAGACAATGGTGGTGTGTGAAGATATTCACACTGAAGACTATGACATGAGAAGACATTGAGTGAAGACTATGGAGCGCGAAGACTGTGTTGTTTCGTTGTTTCCTTTTCTTCTTTGTTGAGTCATAGGAACCACCGTACTGTTAAGTGGGGTCCAAGTGAACAAAGTCAGAGTGACTGAAGTGATGCTCAACCCAAATCCTATGTCTTCGAGCGAAGACAATGAGAGCAAATCTTATCTAGAGCTGTATGAGTCAGCTTTGCTTGTAGCCCAAGTAAAGTTGTCGTGTGTGTTTGAAATCTGACCGTTGGAACACGTGTCAGTTCCTTAGTGACCCAAGGTCATTTCGGACATATCAGGTCGGGTTGCCTTGTGGCTATAAATAGCCCACCCCCTACACCATAAATTGGTGGCTGCTCAGAGTTAGTTTACGGCTTTTGTCATTTTGAGAGCAACCCACCTTGAAGCCTTTGAGAGAGAAATCCTTGCGAGGACAAAGCCCAAACACCCAGAGCCAAAGAGTGTTAGGCATCACTGAAGTCTTTCCATCTATGTGACCTGAAGACTTATTACACTTGAGGACTGTGTATCCTCCAGTCGGTTAGGCGTCGCGTTCTGTGCATCCAAGAGTCATTGTGGATTGCTGGTGAATGAAGTCTGTGAAGGTTCGGAAGTCTACCTTGAAGACTTATCAGAGTGATTGGGCGAGGACTGTGTGTCCTTAGCTCAAGGGGAATAAGGTGAAGACGCGGTCTTCTGAGTTGAATCTCAGCCTCCCTAACCAGACGTATAGTTGTCACAGCAACTGGAACTGGTCCAACAAATCCTGTGTCTTCATCAAGTGACTGGTTCTATCTCTTCCCTCCTTTACTGAGTTTGTCTTCGTGAAGTCATTGCTTATTTGTCTTATCTGTTTGACTTCATTGCTTGACTACTATCGTTGATTGGATTCGTACTATCTTCCATCCTGATCCTTACTACCTAGCTGCTATTAGTCTTTGTACGTTCACATTATTGCATACTTGACTATGGCTTGCTTGTTGTAGTTTATCTTCCGCTGCATATCAATTAGGTCATTTCTATTGTTTGTCTTCGAAACTTCCACGTTTTTAAGACTTTGATAAAAATCGCCTATTCCCCCCCCCCCCCCCCTCTAGTCGATAACTAGCACTTTTAGAATAAAATCACGAGCTTTTAACAGGCCAAAATTGTCTCGATCCTTGTTTGGCCCAATCAGATATCGGCTGCGAGCAGGCCGGATGCAAACCGGGCCGTAGTTAGGCCCAACTATATGACGACCTTTTAATAGGCTGAAATTAATATAGGGCCGAAATGTTAAACGGGCCCTTAATAGGCCGAAACTAATATCAGGCCGAATTAATAAATGGGCCTTTAGCAAGTGGGCCCAAAAGCATAGCGCCCAGTTAACGGGCCGAATATGATATGGGCCATAATTGAGGCCAAAGCCTCTCAAAGGGTCGGACCTGATCTAGGCCGTGATTTGTCCCAGAACGTGGGAGGCTTTTAACGGGACGGATCTCATATGGGCCATTATTAGGCCCGGAATGTGGCAGGCCATTAATGGACCGGATCAAATATGGGTCGGCATTTGGCCCAAAACATGGCAGCCAATTAATGGGCCGGCCTACTAGGGTCATCAAAATCTTGTGGGCCTACAGCTGGGCCGGCCCATTAGTGTTGGTGAAATCTCGTGCGCCTTTAGCTGGGCTAGCCCATTATGATCCGCAAGAATTTTGTGGGACTTTGCCTGGGCCGGCCCATGATGGCACACAAAAATCTTGTGGGCCTTTACCTGGGCCGGCCCATTATGACCTGCGAAATCTTGTGGGGCTTTAGCTGGGCCAGCCCATTATGGTCCGCAAAATCTCATGGGCCTTTAGCTGGGCGGGCCCGTTATGGTCCGCAAAATCTTGTGGGCCTTTAGTTGGGCCGGCCCATTTAAACTTGATGGGCCATGCCATGTGACAATGTATCATAGGCGCCTTCTGTCCAATGAGTGGATGATATCTGTCCCAACAATGAGCCGACACGTGTTTCCTCCAGCCAATGATGATTTTACACGTGGAAAATCCCCATTGGTCGGGGCTATTAACGGGTTATCGGACCCAAAACCCGACCTGGTAGCTTAACGGCGTTCCGTTATGGTGGATGCCACGTGTCGGTCACCCTTTACGACAGCACTTCTATGACGCGTGATTTATCGTCATGGAAGTGGACACTTTTGTGATGATAATTTTGGTAATGTCATGGAACACTTCTACGACAGCACAGGTATGACTATCTTGATTCTGTCATAAAATCGTCATGGATGTACATGCATGACAAAAAACGCGACCTACTGTGACAAACACGTAACATCATGGAAGTGTATTTTTTTGTAGTGTATGTGAACAACATATGCTCATCAGAAATTCTATAGTGCTCCCACTCACTTCTTTGGAAATACAAGTTTCTCATAAACTCTGTATAAACCCAAAATCTTTGATCATCTCATCAAAGTGTATATTCCAACTCCGAGATGCTTACTCCAATCCTTAGAAGGATTGCTGGAGCTTTGCATACTTGTTAGCATCTTATAGGATTGACAAAACCTTCTGGTTGTATCATATACAACCTTTCCTCAAGAAAATCGTCGAGGAAACAATGTTTTGACATCATATCTGCAAGGTTTCATAAATAATGTAGTAACTGCTAATATAATTCCAACAGACTCTTAGCACCGCTACGAGTGAGAAAGTCTCGTCATTGTCAACTCCTTGAACTTGTCCGAAAACATCTTAGCGACAAGTCGAGCTTTCTTAAAATCCATCATTGGATGTCTTCCCTTTTAAAATCCATATGTACCCAACAGCCTTATGACTATCAAGTAGTTCTTCCAAAGTCTACACTTTGTTTTCTAGACATGGATCCTCTCTTGGATTTTATGGCCTCGAGCCATTTGTTGGAATCCGGGCTTACCATTGCTTCTCCATAGCTCATAGGTTCATTGTTGTCTACCAACATGACTTCCAAGACAGGATTAGCGTACCATTCTAAAGTAGTACGCGTCCTTGTCGACCTACGAGGTTTGGTAGTGACTTGATCCCAAGTTTCATAATCACTATCATCAGCTTCCACTTCAATTGGTGTAGGCGCCACAGGAACAACTTCATGTGCCCTGCTACACACTGGTTAAAGTGATGGTTCAGTAACCTCGTCAAGTCTCCACCATCCTCCCACTCAATTCTTTCGAGAGAAACTTTTCCTCGAGAAAGGACCCATTTCTAAAAACAATCACTTTTCTTCCGGATCTGAGATAGGAGGTATACGCAACTGTTTTGGGTGTCCTCTGAAGGTGCATTTATCCGCTTTGGGTTCGAGCTTATCAGCCTAAAGCTTTTCCACATAAGCGCCGTAGCCCCAAACTTTTAAGAAACAACAACTTAGGTTTCTCTAAACCATAGTTCATACGGTGTCATCTCAACGGAATTATGTGGTGCCCGATTTAAAGTGAATGCGGTTGTCTCTAATGCCTAACCCATAAACAATAGAGGTAATTTGATAAGAGACATCATGGTATGCACCATATACAATTGGGTGCAGCTATGATGTTCGGACACACCATCACACTATAGTGTTCTGATGACCCAGAAGTGTAGGGGATCTATTGTTGTCCTTTCGATAAGTAAGAGTGTCGAACCCAACGAGGAGCAGAAGGAAAAGACAAGCGGTTTTTAGTAAGTTTTCTCTGCAAGCACTGAAATTGTAGGTAACAGGTAGTTTTGTGATAACATAAATTGTAACGAGTAACAAGCAATGAAAGTAAATAAGGTGAAGCAAGGTGGCCCAATCCTTTTTGTAGCAAAGGACAAGCCTAGACAATTTCTTATAATGAGAAAGGAGCTCCCGAGGACACATGGGAATTATCGTCAACCTAGTTTTCATCACGCTCATATGATTCGCGTTCGGTACTTTGATAATTTGATATGTGGGTGGACCGGTGCTTGGGTACTGCCCTTACTTGGACAAACAACACAGTTATGATTAACCCCTATTGCAAGCATCCGCAACTACAAAAGAAGTATTAAGGTAAACCTAACCACAGCATTAGACATATGGATCCAAATCAGCCCCTTACGAAGCAACGCATAAACTAGGGTTTAAGCTTCTGTCACTCTAGAAACCCATCATCTACTTATTACTTTTCAATGCCTTCCTCTAGGCCCAAATAATGGTGAAGTGTCATGTAGTCGACGTTCACATAACACCACTAGAGGAGAGACAACATACATCTCATCAAAATATCGAACGAATACCAAATTCACATGACTACTAATAGCAAGACTTCACCCATGTCCTCAGGAACAAACGTAACTACTCACAAAGCATATTCATGTTCATAATCAGAGGAGTAATAATATGCATTAAGGATCTGAACATATGATCTTCCACCAAGTAAACCAATTAGCATCAACTACAAGGAGTAATCAACACAACTAGCAACCTACAGGTACCAATTTGTGGTTTTGGATACAAGATTGGATACAAGAGATGAACTAGGGTTTGAGAGGAGATGGTGCTGGTGAAGAAGTTGATGGAGATTGACTCCCTCCCGATGAGAGGATTGTTGGTGTTGACGATGGTGATGATTTCCCCCTCCCGGAGGGAAGTTTCCCCGGCATAACAGATCTGCCGGAGCCCTAGATTGGTTTCCGCCAAGGTTCCACTTTGTGGCGGCGGAGTTTCATCCCGTAAGCTTGCCTCTGATTTTTTTTTCCAGGGTAAAAGCCTTCATAAAGCAGAAGATGGGCCCCGGAGGGCCACCAGGGGGCCCATGAGACAGGGGCGCGCCCAGTAGGGGTGGGCGCGCCCCCACCCTCCTGGCCAGGGTGTGGGCCCCCTCTCGTGCTTTCTTCGCTCAATAATTTTTATTAATTCCAAAAGTAACTTTCGTGGAGTGTTAGGATTTTTGGAGCTGTGTAGAATAGGTTTCCAATATTTGCTCCTTCTCCAGCCAGAATTCCAGCTGCCGGCATTCCCCCTCTTCGGGGTAAACCTTGTAAAATAAGAGAGAATAGCTATAAGTATTGAGACATAATGTGTAATAATAGCCAATGATGCAATAAATATTGATATAAAAGTATGATGCAAAATGGACGTATCAACTCCCCCAAGCTTAGACCTCGCTTGTCCTCAAGGGGAAGCCGATATCGAAAAATATGTCCACATGTTTAGAGATAGAGGTGTCGATAAAAATAAAATACGGACATGAGGGCATCATGATCATTCTTATAACAGCAACATATATAGATTTTGTCATATGATTTCTTGTGCTCAAGTAACAATCAATTCACAATGTCAAGTATGGTTTAGAAACTTCATTGGGAACTAAAAAACTATAATCTCAGTCATTGAAGCAATTGCAATTTATCATAACATCAGAAAGAGTCAAGAATAGAGCTTTTCAGCAAGTCCACATACTCAACTATCATATAGTCTTCTACAATTGCTAACACCCACGCAATACTTGTGGTTATAGAGTTTCAACCAGACACTAAGAAAGATAGGGGCTTATTGTGTTCCCTCCCAATGTATTCACCTTTGGGTGATGTCAACAATAATGATTCATGCTAACTTACATCCAATTGGATATATATATCAAGATCTTTCAAACATGAGGAGCTTGCCAAAGGATAAAATGAAAAAGGGAAAGGTGAAGATCACCTTGACTCAAGCATAAAGTAAAAACATAAAGTAAAAGATAGGCCCTTCACAAAGGGAAGCAGAGGTTGTCATGTTCTTTTAGGGTTGGATGCACAAAATCTTAATGCAAAAGAACGTCACTTTATATTGCCACTTGTATATGGACCTTTATTATGCAGTCCGTCGCTTTTATTGCTTCCATAACAAGATTGTATAAAGCTTATTTTCTCTGCACTAATAAGTCATACATATTTAGAGAGCAATTTTTATTGCTTGCAACATGACAACTTGCTTGAAGGATCTTACTCAATCCATAGGTAGGTATGGTGGACTCTCATGGCAAAAACTAGGTATAAGGATATTTGGAAGCACAAGTAGTATCTCTACTTGGTGCAAGGAATTTGGCTAGCATGAGGGGGGAGGCAAGATCAACATGTTGGGAAGATCAAAGACAACATACTTTAACTGAGATGTGAGAAAACATCAACATTGCGTTGTCTTCCTTGTCCAATATCAACTCTTCTAGCATGTCATACTTAATGAGTGCTCACAATCATAAAAGATGTCCAAGATAGTATATTTGCATATGAAAACCTCTCTTTCCTTATTACTTCCTATTAATTGCAACGATGACCAAAACTACGTTTTTCAACTCTCAACAACTTTTATGCCTCATACTTTCTATGTGTGAAGTTGTTACCATCCATAAGATCAATACAAACTTTTTTATTGCTTTTGTTCTTTCTACTTTCTCAGGATCATAGCAAGAAAGCAAAGCCCTTGAATCAACACTAATCTTTATTATAGACAACTCACGGACTCGATTATATAAAGAGGTCACAAAGCAAAACTCAAAAGCTACTTGATATTAAAACTTCAATCTACTAGATCAAGATACTACTAAAAGGATTGAACTAAGTAAAACGGTTAAGATAGGAGTGTGATGGTGATACAATACCGGGGCACCTCCCCCAAGCTTGGCAGTTGCCAAGGGGAGTGCCCATACCCATGTGATTATGTCCTCGGGGGTGACGATGGTGGTGGATAATCGCACATCAAGCGTAAAAGCTCCTCCAGCTTGCGGATAATGCCCTTGAGTCCGTTGATATGATCCTTCAACAAAATATTCTCCTGTGTGAGATACTTATTCTAAATGCGAGCTAACTCAATCATCTTGAAAGCTTCAATTTCAGTTGGAGTAAAGAGGTTAGGTAAAGGTTGTGGGATGTCTTCTTCTTCCACCTCCGGAGCTTGAACTTCCATGGCCTTCTTGATCCCTTCATCCTTGTTGATTGCTTTAGGTTCTTCTCTTTTCAGCTCTATCTTCAATAGCCAAGCATCCTTGTCTTCATTGTTGAAGGAGGGCAATGTCATGGTGCTCTAGATCTATCAGAAAAACAGCTCGAAACTAAAACAGAGGATATTTGCGTGATACGGTGGTCAAAACCTTCGGGAGATTATATAATGAATTTTTACCGACCAAAATACGTAATGTGCAAGAAAACGGAGTCCGGGAGGCACACAAGGGGGCCACAAGATAGGGGGGCGCACCCAGGAAAGGTGGGCGTGCCCTCCACTCTCGTGGAGGCATCGTGGCCTTCCCGGACTACTTCTTTCTTCCCAAAATTCTTAAATATTCCAAAACGGATAAAAATTGCTGATAGAATTGTTTTGGAGTCAGTTTACTTACCGTACCACATACCTATTCCTTTTAGGAGTCTGAAACTTTCTGGAAAGTGTCCCTTATGTATTCCTCCGGGGTTACGGTCTCAATAATATTAGTTCCAACATTGATAGGATTACCTGAGATATAATGTTTAATTCTTTGGCCGTTCACCACCCTCGGACTTGTGCCTTTGAAGTTGTTGATTTTTATGGCACCAGAACGATAGACCTCCTCGATAACGTAAGGACCTTCCCATTTAGAGAGAATTTTTCCTGCAAAAACTCTTAAACGAGAGTTGAATAATAACACAGAATCACCTACGTTGAACTCACGCTTTTGTATCCTTTTGTCATGCCAGCGTTTGACTTTTTCTTTGAATAGCTTGGCATTCTCATAGGCTTGGGTTCTCCATTCATCAAGTGAGCTAATATCAAATAACCTCTTCTCACCGGCAAGTTTGAAGTCATAATTGAGCTCTTTAATAGCCCAATACGCTTTATGTTCAAGTTCAAGAGGTAAGTGACATGCTTTTCCATAAACCATCTTATACAGAGACATACCCATAGGATTTTTATATGCAGTTCTATAGGACCATAATGCATGGGGTTTTCTGGACCAGTTCTTTCTAGATCTATTCATAGTCTTTTTCAAAATTAATTTGAGCTCTCTATTGCTCAACTCTACTTGACCACTAGACTGCGGGTGATAAGGAGATGTGATTCAATGATTAACATCATACTTAGCAAGCATCTTACGGAAAGCACCATGAATAAAATGTGAACCACCATCAGTCATAAGAGATCTAGGGACTCCAAACCTCAGAAAAATAACTTCTTTAAGCATTTTAATAGAAGTGTTATGATCAGCACTACTAGTTGGAATAGCTTCTACCCACTTAGTAACATAATCAACAGCAACTAAAATATGTGTATAACCATTAGAGGCAAGAAAAGGTCCCATATAATCAAAGCCCCAAACATCAAATGGTTCAATAACAAGAGAATAATTCATAGGCATTTCTTGACGTCTACTAATATTACCAATTCTTTGACATTCATCACAAGATAAGACAAACTTACGAGCATCTTTGAAGAGAGTAGGCCAATAAAAACCCGATTGCAATACCTTATGTGCAGTTCTATCTCCAGCGTGGTGTCCTCCATATGATTCAGAATGACACTTGTGTAGGATCTGTTCCTGTTCATGCTCAGGTACACAACATCTAATAACACCATCTACTCCTTCTTTATACAGGTGTGGGTCATCCCAGAAGTAATGTCTTAAATCATAAAAGAATTTTTTATTTTGCTGGTATGTGAAACTAGTGGTATAAATTTAGCAACAGTGTAATTAGCATAATCAACATACCAAGGAGCAGTACGAGAAGCATTAATGACCACTAATTGTTCATCAGGAAAGCTATCATCAATAGGTAGTGGGTCATCAAGGACATTCTCTAACCTAGACAAGTTGTCTGCAACGGGGTTCTCAGCTCCCTTTCTATCAATAATATGCTAATCAAATTCTTGGAGTAAGAGTACCCATCTAATAAGTCTAGGCTTAGCATCTTTCTTTTCCATAAGATATTTAATAGCAGCATGATCAGTGTGATTAGTAACTTTGGAATCAACAATATAAGGTCTAAACTTATCACATGCAAACACAACTGCTAAGAACTCTTTTTCAGTAGTAGCATAATTTCTCTGGGCAGTATCAAGAGTTTTACTAGTATACTGGATAACATTCAATTTCTTATCGACTCTTTGCCCTAGAACATCCCCTACAGCATAATCACTATCATCACACATAATTTCAAAAGGTAAATTCCAATCAGGTGGTTGAACAATAGGTGCAGTGATCAAAGCTTTCTTAAGTATTTCAAATGCTTCTACACAATCATCATCAAACACAAAAGGAATATCTTTTTGCAATAAATTAGTCGGAGGCCTAGAGATTTTAGAAAAGTCCTTAATGAACCTCCTATAAAAACCGGCATGACCAAGGAAACTTCTTATACCTTTTATGTCCTTGGGACATGGCATCTTTTCAATAGCATTAACTTTAGCTTTATCAACTTCAATACCTCTCTCGGAAATCTTATGCCCCAAGACAATGCCTTCATTAACCATAAAGTGGCACTTTTCCCAATTCAACACGATACTAGTGTCTTCACATCTCTGCAAAACTCGATCAAGGTTGCTCAAGAAATCATCAAAAGAGGATCCATAAACGGAGAAATCATCCACGAATACCTCACAAATCTTTTCACAAAAGTCAGAGAATATAGCCATCATGCATCTTTGAAAGGTAGGAGGTGCATTACATAAACCAAAAGGCATACGTCTATAAGAAAAAGTACCGAAAGCGCAAGTAAAAGTAGTTTTTGATTGATCCTTTGATGACACAGGTATTCGAGAGAAACCAGAATAACCATCTAGAAAGAAAAAATGTGTGTGTTTGGATAGTCTTTCTAGCATTTGATCAATAAAAGGTAAAGGGTAATGATACTTCTTAGTAGCTTTATTTAATTTACGGAAATCAATTACCATCCTATAACCTGTAATAATTCTCTGCGGGGTCAATTCATCTTTACCATTAGGAACGACAGTAATACCTCCCTTTTTAGGAACACAATGGACAGGGCTTACCCAATCACTATCAGCAACGGGATAAATTATACCTGCCTCGAGGAGCTTTAGTATCTCCTTTCTTGCCACTTGTTTCATCTTAGGATTTAACCGTCGTTGAGGATCTCTAACTGGTTTGGCGTCTTTCTCCAAATTTATTTTGTGTTGGCATAGAGTGGGACTAATGCCCTTAAGATCATCCAGAGTATATCCAATCGCAGCACGGTGCTTCTTCAAAGTTTTCAATAATATTTCTTCTTCTTCCTCTGAAAGGATAGCACTAATAATAACTGGATATATTTTCTTTTCATCAAGATAAGCATACTTAAGATTATCAGGTAATGGTTTGAGTTCAAACACGGGATCACCCTTGGGTGGAGGGGGATCCCCTAGAATTTCAACAGGTAAGTTGTGTTTCAGAATAGGTTCCTGTTGAAGGAACACTTCATCTATTTCCCTTCTTTCATTCATAAACATATCATTTTCATGGTCTAGCAAATATTGTTCTAACGGATCAGTAGGAGGCACGGCAATAGAAGCAAGACCAATTATTTCATCTTTACTAGGCAATTCTTTATCACGGGGTTGTCTATGAAATTTAGCAAAATTAAACTCATGTTTCATATCCCCCAAGCCAATTGTAACAACATCCTTTTCACAATCAATCTTAGCATTAACAGTGTTTAAGAAGGGTCTACCAAATATAATGGGACAAAAGTCATCTTGTGGGGAACCAAGAACAAGGAAATCAGCAGGATATTTAACTTTCCCACACAAGACTTCAACATCTCTAACAATCCCAAATGGTGTAATAGTATCTCTATTGGCAAGCTTAATAGTGACATCAATATCTTCTAACTCAGCGGGTGCAATATCATGCATAATTTCATTGTATAAGGAAATAGGTATTGCACTAGCACTAGCACCCATATCACACAAGCCATGATAACAATGATCTCCTATTTAACAGAAATAACAGGCATGCCTACAACAGGTCTATGTATCTTAGTATCGGGTCTAGCAATATTAGCAGTTTCACCACAGAAGTAAATAACATGCCCATCTATATTATCATCCAAGAGATCTTTAACCATAGCAATACTAGGTTCAACTTTAATTTTCTCAGGAGGTGTATATGTTCTAGTATTACTCTTACGAACCATAGTTGAAGCTTTAGCATGATCCTTTATCCTAACAGGAAAAGGAGGTTTCTCAACATAAGCAGTAGGAACAATAGGATCATTATAAGTGATAGTCTTTTCTTCAACTGTAATGGGTGCAACTACTTTTACTTCAATGGGAGGATTATATTTAAACCAATTCTCCTTAGGGAGATCAACGTGAGTAGCAAAAGATTCACAGAAAGAAGCTATTATCTTAGAGTCAAGTCCATACTTAGCGCTAAATCCACGAAAAACATTGGTATCCATAAAAGATTTAACACAATCAAACTTAGGTGTTATACCTGACTCCTTACCATCGTCGGAACCCCAATCTTCATAGTTGCGTTTAATTCTTTCCAATAAGTCCCATTTGAATTCAATAGTATTCAGCATATAAGAACCAGCACAGGAAGTATCAAGCATGGTGCGATCATTGAGAGAAAGCCGAGCATAAATTTTTTGAATAATCATTTATCTGGAGAGCTCATGATTGGGGCATTAATATAACATTGACTTAAGCCTCCCCCAAGCTTGAGCGATGCTTTCCCCTTCGCGAGGCCAGAAATTATATATGTAATTACGATCCCGATGAACAAGATGCATAGGATAGAACTTCTGGTCAAATTCCAACTTCAATCGTTTATAATTCCAAGATCCCGTATCATCACATAGCCTATACCATGTCAATGCATCTCCCTTCAAAGATAAAGGGAAGACCTTCCTTTTGACAACATCATTGGGAATACCTGCAAGCTTAAATAATCCACAAACTTCATCCACAAAGATAAGGTGTAAATCGGGATGCAATGTTCCATCTCCTGCAAAGGGATTAGCTAGCAGTTTCTCTATCATACCCAAAGGAATCTCAACATAAATATTTTTAGTAGGTTCAGTAGGTTGAGGAGCAACTCTTTGCTCTTCTGGTCGGGGTGAAGATACCCCGAACAAGCCCCTCAAAGGATTAGTTTCCATAGTAACAAGTGACAGAAAATTTCAGCACACTATATAAATGTTTTCTTACCAAGTTTCACTCACCAAAGGCGCTTCACTCCCCGGCAAAAGCGCCAGAAAAGAATCTTGATGACCCAAAAGTGTAGGGGATCTATCGTAATCCTTTTGATAAGTAAGAGTGTCGAACCCAACAAGGAGAAAAAGGAAATGACAAGCAGTTTTCAGTAAGGTTTTCTCTGCAAGCACTGAAATTGTAGGTAACAGGTAGTTTTGTGATAACATAAATTGTAACGAGTAACAAGCAATGAAAGTAAATAAGGTGCAGCAAGGTGGCCCAATCCTTTTTGTAGCAAAGGACAAGCCTAGACAATTTCTTATAATGAGAAAGGAGCTCCCGAGGACACATGGGAATTATTGTCAACCTAGTTTTCATCACGCTCATATGATTCGCGTTCGGTACTTTGATTGATATGTGGGTGGACCGGTGCTTGGGTACTGCCCTTACTTGGAGAAACGACCCACTTATGATTAACCCCTATTGCAAGCATCCGCAACTACAAAAGAAGTATTAAGGTAAACCTAACCACAGCATTAGACATATGGATCCAAATTAGCCCCTTACGAAGCAACGCATAAACTAGGGTTTAAGCTTCTGTCACTCTAGAAACCCATCATCTACTTATTACTTCCCAATGCCTTCCTCTAGGCCCAAATAATGGTGAAGTGTCTTGTAGTCGACGTTCACATAACACCACTAGAGGAGAGACAACATACATCTCATCAAAATATCGAACGAATACCAAACTCACATGACTACTAATAGCAAGACTTCACCCATGTCCTCAGGAACAAACGTAACTACTCACAAAGCATATTCATGTTCATAATCAGAGGAGTAATAATATGCATTAAGGATCTGAACGTATGATCTTCCACCAAGTAAACCAATTAGCATCAACTACAAGGAGTAATCAACACTACTAGCAACCTACAGGTACCAATTTGTGGTTTTGGATACAAGATTGGATACAAGAGATGACCTAGGGTTTGAGAGGAGGTGGTGATGATGAAGATGTTGATGGAGATTGACCCCCTCCTAGTGAGAGGATCGTTGGTGATGACGACGGTGATGATTTCCCCCTCTCGGAGGGAAGTTTCCCCGGCAGAACAGCTCTACTGGAGCCATAGATTGGTTCCGCCAAGGTTCCGCTTCGTGGCGGCGGAGTTTCATCCCGTAAGCTTGCCTCTGATTTTTTCCAGGGTAAAATCCTTCATGTAGCAGAAGATGGGCACCGGAGGGCCACCAGGGGGCCAGGAGATAGGGGGCGCGCCCAGTAGGGGTGGGCGCACCCCCCACCCTCCTGGCCAGGGTGTGGGGCCCCTCTCGTGCTTTCTTCGCTCAATAATTTTTATTAATTCCAAAAGTAACTTTCGTGGAGTTTCAGGATTTTTGGAGCTGTGCAGAATAGGTTTCCAATATTTGCTCCTTCTCCAGCCAGAATTCCAGTTGCTGGCATTCCCCCTCTTCATGGTAAACCTTGTAAAATAAGAGAGAATGGCCATAAGTATTGAGACATAATGTGTAATAACAGCCCACGATGCAATAAATATTGATATAAAAGCATGATGCAAAATGGACATATCATGTTCCAGGCGGTATTAGTTGTGAAACAATTTCTACAATGTCTTAATTTTATACCAAACTCGTAACTCAGATATTCATCTCTATGATCATATCATAGACATTTTATCCTCTTGTCACGGCGATCTTCAACTTCACTCTGAAATTACTTGAACCTTTCAATAATTCAGACTTGTGTTTCATCAAGTAAATATACTTAGCATCTACTCAAATCATATGTGAAGTAAGAACATAATGATATCCACTGCGTGCCTTAGCACTCATTGGACTACACACATCAAAATGTATTACTTCCAACAAGTTTCTTTCTTGTTTCGTCTCACTGGAAACGAGGCCTTTCAGTCATCTTGCCCATGTGGTATGATTTGCATGTCTCAAGTGATTCAAAATCAAGTGAGTCCAAACGATCCATCTGCATGGAGTTTCTTCATGCGTACATACCAATAGACATGGTTCGCATGTCTCAAATTTTTCAAAAAATGAGTGACTCCAAAGATCCATCAACATGGAGCTTCTTCATGTGTCTTATACCAATATGACTCAAATGACAGTGCCACAAGTAGGTGGTACTATATCATTACTATCTTATATCTTTTCGCATGAACATGTGTATCACTATGATCGAGATTCAATAAACCATTCATTTTAGGTGCAAGACCATTGAAGGTATTATTCAAATAAACAGAGTAACCATTATTCTCCTTAAATGAATAACCATATTGCGATAGACATAATCCAATCATGTCTATGCTCAACGCAAACATCCACAAACGACGCTCGAGGTTCAGCACACTGAGCGGTGCATTAAGGACATAAGCCTTCTGCGCAGCAATGAGGACAATCTTCAGTTTACAGACCCAGTCCGCATAATTGTTACCATCAACTTTCAACTAAATTTTCTCTAGGAACATATCTAAAATAGTAGAACTACAGCACAAGCTATGACATAATTTGCAAAGACCTTTTTGACTAAGTTCATGATAATTAAGTTCATCTAATCAAATTATTTATGAACTCCCACTTAGATAGACATCCATGTAGTCATCTAAGTGATACATGATCCGAGTCAACTAGGCCATGTCCGATCATCACGTGAGACGAACTAGTCATCATCGGTGAACATCTTCATGTTGATCATATCTACTATACGACTCATGTTCGACCTTTCGGTCTCTTGTGTTTTGAGGCCATGTCTGTACATGCTAGGCCCGTCAAGTCAACCAAAGTGTTTCGCATGTGTAAATCTGGCTTACACCCGTTGTATGCGAACGTTAGAATCTATCACACCCGATCATCACATGGTGCTTCGAAACAACGAACTTTCGCAACGGTGCATAGTTA
Organism: Triticum aestivum; assembly: GCF_018294505.1. Lineage (NCBI taxonomy): Eukaryota > Viridiplantae > Streptophyta > Magnoliopsida > Poales > Poaceae > Triticum > Triticum aestivum. The sequence goes on along the minus strand of NC_057798.1, from coordinate 759,657,277 downwards.
GGGGGAACACTTTCTTGAAATTTTAGTGAGGGATCATCTTATTTATGCTACCGTCGTTCTAAGCAAATAAGATGTAAACATGACAAACATCACATGCAAATCATAAAGTGATATGATATGGCCAATATCATTTTGCGCCTTTGATCTTCATCTTTGAGGCGCGGCATGGTCACCTTCGTCACCGGCATGACACCATGATCTCCATCATCATGATCCCATCATCGTGTCTTCATGAAGTTGCCTCACCAACTATTACTTCTACTACTATGGCTAACGGTTAGCAATAAACTAAAGTAATTACATGGCATTTTCAATGACACGCAGGTCATACAATAAATTAAGACAACTCCTATGGCTCCTGCCGGTTGTCATACTCATCGACATGCAAGTCGTGATTCCTATTACAAGAACATGATCAATCTCATACATCACATATATCATTCATCACATTCTTTTGGCCATATCACATCACATAGCATACCCTGCAAAAACAAGTTAGACGTCCTCTAATTGTTGTTGCATGTTTTACGTGGTTGTTATGGGTTTCTAGCAAGAACGTTTCTTACCTACGCAAAAGCCATAACGGTGATATGCCAATTGCTATTTACCCTTCATAAGGACCCTTTTCATCGAATCTGATCCGACTAAAGTGGGAGAGACTGTTGACGGTGTCCCGGACTAGGGGGTACTCATCACATCGTCTCCCGATCAGTTAGATTGGACCGAGGACCCCCATGGTTGTATACTCATGGGCCAGTTCGCACAGTTGCTGCATACAAGGAAGATTCCACAAGACTTGGTGATCAAGACAAGGACTCCTCCCCACCGGCGTATCCGGCTAGGACTCTTGTTATCCTAGGCCTCTGGTACATTATATAAACCGAGGCCAGGTTAGTTGATAGATTATGACATTACTCATCATACCTCCAGGGTTTAGACCACAACATATGATCTCGAGGTAGATCAACTCTTGTAACCCCTATACTCATTATAGTCAATCAAGCAGCATGTAGGGTATTATCTCATCAAGAGAGCCTGAAGCTGGGTAAAATCCCGTGTTCATGTTACCATTGATCCTAAGACGCACAGCTTGGGACCCCCTACTCGAGATCCGCCGGTTTTAACACCGACATTAGTGCTTTCATTGAGAGTTCCGCTGTGTGATCGGCGAAAGGATCAATGGCTCGACTGCAGGTCAACTGCGATGTCGGTTTCTTCGTCACCAGCTCGACTGGTCACCTTGGCTTGACCGAGGACTGTGCCCTACCTCCGATCGTCATGTTTGGATGAGGACCTTCATCAACATCAACTCCAATCTCTATCAAGATCATGGAGGAGTCATACATGGAGCTCGGGGGCTCAACGTCAACATTGCCCTCGGGCGACCATGCTGTTTTTCTGGACAGCAAACTCGTATCCGCTGCCACCGCCTCCTCATGTGTCGCCTAAACGATTGCTTTAGTGGAATTATGCAGAATTAATTCTACAACAACCCTGCAAAAAATTTGTCGAGTTCCGATGGAGGAATCTCTGGCAATCTCCGATATACCGGAGCCCTGTTGAATCTGGACGAGAATCCAGACGAGTTTGGAGTGGGGTGTCCAGTATCTAGCTCGGACGTCCTTTGGAAGATCCAACCGTTGATCGACTGCGGAATTCCCATATCTACCACCTGCCAACAATTTAGCTCGATCCGACCGTCCAAACTCCGGAAACCTTCCGATTAGTGCATCACTTTTTGGATCTGTTTTCTGCGTGAGAACGAATCCGACCCGAGTTCATCTCCTTTAGAACGGGATTTCGGACATCCTTTTTGAAGGACGTTTCCGTATGGGGTGTTGTGTTTTATTCTCAAACACATCCCATTAATATTAAAAGTATCTTCATAATACGATCTTCACCATCGCGCCGGTGTCAAACCGGCCCGACAACATCACTCCACTGCAGCCGACCTGCGCTAGACACGTTGTCGCTTTGTTGAGCCGAGCTTAACTTCTTCGGATCATCATCTCGGCCAGCCGAACAATAGTTCGGCATCGCGAAGGATAAATCGTCACCAACATCACCGCCCCACGGATTACACGAAGCGGGCACACCAGCATTGCCGCACGGTCACTTCATCAAGCCAGCATTGACCACGTCACACGCTATGACCTGCATCGGCATGCCCGAACTGTTGCTTCATCGAGCTGATGTCCACCACGCTGAACTACTTCAACACCTCGGCTGACACATCTCCTCACCGACCTGCTCTATCTCCTCGCCTGGACTATGGGCTTCGTCATCCCTTCATCAACTTATTTTGGAGACTTCGGCGTCATCGGCCGACCAGCTTCATCACATTAGCTGGACCACAGGCTTTTGCCTTGGCGAGCCAACCTTTGCCAACTTCGCCATGCCGTCACTTTATCACCCATCAGGCAATGGGTGTGAGGATCGATTCCCAATTTTGGGAGTCGCTTTTCTTCGGAATGCTACAACAAACAAACCAGGTGCTATTAATCCTAACATTTTTTGTTTGTTGGGTTTATTTTTCTTAAGGAATTATTACTCTATTTTGTTCCATCATCTATACACAGGTCTATCAAATGGAGGCCACATTAAAAATGGTCGCGTGGTGGTTCGGTCAATTTCCGTACATAGTTCGGCAAACGCCGTATCCGGAGCCCGGACTGACCTGCAAATTCAGGCTTTTGTCACGCCTTCACTGTGTCGCGCTGACGCCCTACATCGACATTGGCTCCAGCGCCACGCCACATCTCTTTAAATAAATTATTTTTTGCGTAAAGCAATTAAGCAAGGATTATATATACATATATTATTATTTCCTGGACCGCACTGTTTTATGTGTGCAGGTAATCGATTTTGACTGCGTTACGTGGTCACTACTCCGGAGTGCCGAACTCCTTGCTCGGACACCTCGGGCCTGGGGCTAGGACCTCGGCCATGCCGAGGACTGCGAACCTTGTCGGATCTGTCGTAGATCAATGGGCATCTTCATCCCGCCGCAAGCCTGAATCGCATCATCAACACCGAGCACATTAACCAGCTAAGTTGCTTTCATGCTAAAAAAATTTCAGTTTTAAATTTTGTTCGGTTCGAACAAGCGTTATACTTTTTGGCACAAACTTGTTTGTGACAAAGTTCCTTGTCAAAACTTTGTTTGTGACGCACATATTCAAATACCCCGTTTATTTGGGGGCTCCCTTGATGGAGCTTTTCCTCTTGCATATGATTATACTTGTACAGCTTCGTTCCTTGTTCGTGTATTACGCCACAATATGCACCATGTTGACTTAAGTGACTTGCAAGTTGGGTTGCCTGGCTCATGTGCTTACCCCTACGTTCCCGATTGTTTGGCTAGGGAGTAAAGGGAGCACCTCTGCGATTGTCACGATCGGTTCATCCGAGCCGGACCTTAGACTGGATGAAGCCGAAAGCTAGCACTCTTACTATTTTCAACAATGGTCGGCACACAACGGAACTCATGAGTACAAAAAATCTATTGCACAAGTCTCATAATAATAATGAGCAACCGAAGAAAGGTATTGGTGGGGGTACTATTTTCTTCGAAGATGCTTCTTACACTTCGTTAGTAATATAGCATAAGTTCCATGAGCACGCTTTGTCTGTTACAGCATTATGGCATGATTGCCTGGTTATCGGAAACACCGTCGATATTCTCGACAGGTGGAGTACATAACACTCTTTGGTCCTTGACCGAAGAGGGAGAAGCCGACGGTCGGTTAAGACGCGTTCAAAGTTCGGGTGAACACAGATATGATATAAGTACTTTGATACGCACAATCATTATAACATAAAATTCTTTTACCCAAGTCACTCGGGGGCTCTTAAATTAAGGGAGCTGTTTTATAATAAGTGTTCTTATTCCTAGTCGCTGCAAAGTCTATTTTCTATCACTCCTTTTCTTCGACGAGAGTGTGTGGTCAATAGCCGGGGAGCCTAAGTACTCCTCCTTCGGGATAGGAGGTTGAAGCCGTAGGCTGACCCACTTGAAGTCTTGAGATAGGATGTGTCATGTTAAAGCACGACAGAAGCACAATTTTTTTTTCTAAGACCAATTTTCAGATTGGCACCGAACACTTGATCTTGTTCAAACGTCAAGTTTTTACTGACGTTTCTTGGTTTTCCAAGTTTATGGCACTTTTAAACTATTTATGTGTTTTCCGCATAAGTCTCACAGTGCAATGCCGGACACCTTTAGAGATTCGGCAAAAATTCTCGGATATTGCTATATATGCATCAGTTTCGAATTGTGTCTTCGGTCAATAGTTGGGTTGCCCAGCTCCTGTGCTTACCTCCTATGTTCTGCTTTCTTCGGCTAGGTGTGCAAAGGGAGAACCACTGCGATTGTGCTTCCAGCTCGCATGGTTAAGCACCGCAGTAGAGAAAGCCGAAAATGGACTACCACAATAAGCGTAAACTGGTCAGCAGTCCAATGACTATGTTAAATGTGGGCCGTTCATAACACTGGCCGAAGTGTTTAGGGCCTGACCTCGGCTGTCGCCGAACACTAAGCGGGGGGCTACTTGCTGGCCTCCCAACTTTAAGCTCCTATGACTAAGTGAAAGTTATAAAGCCCGCATATCTGATTGCCTCGTTTCCGCCAACACAACCGCCTTCGGGCACCGAGACATCGGCTAAGGGTTGTTTTGTTATTTTGGAAACACCCTGCATAGCATCTACAAGTGGGTAGAAGCCGGTGATGGGCCACTTTCAGATTATAAACGGTCGCAATGGAAGTGAAAATTTGGGTTCATCTAGACCACAGAGTTTGGAAGCTTTCCCCGAACTAAATCCTCAGTATTTTCCTCCCACATTGAACGGAGCTGAGGTTTCATGATCATGCTTAGCATGACAACCCAAAGAAAGGAACCGATAGCGGGACTATTTTCTTTGGACGATGTTTCTTATGTTAAACAATAATATAACATGTCTCTCTGCGTACCTTTGTTTATAAAACCGTATGGCCAGATCGCCTTGTTTGCCGTAAAGTGGGACCAACACTCCCCGGATACAGGCCAGGGAGGTTAAAGCCGATGGCCGGTCAACAAAGTTTTGTACAATGCGGATCCGAGCATTGATGATGTAAAGTACTTGGATACATAGAATCATTACACATAATTTGTGATTTTACTTTGGACATCGATCCTTAATTCGGCCACCCATGCCCACATTAAGGCTCGGGGGCTACTGGGCTTCGTGCTTATTATTTACAAATATTAAAGGGGTACATCGATCCCATGATCTGGTGTCGCCACCCGACCAGTGTCTCGGGGGCTACTGCATTGACAATCCAATGCAGAAAGTTTAAAGTGCAATATAGTTTTCGAGGAGATTATTATCCTTAGGTTGGTCGGCCGCACCCAATCTGAGTCTCGAGGACTTTGCACACCGTGTTTCTATTCCTAAGTATGCTGCCGAGCTGGGAATTGATCCTCAGGCTGATTTTATGAATCGACCTGAGTCTCGGGGGCTACTAGGGTCAGCGGTTTGATTTTTTCCTTCAGGTGCATCCCGGATATTAGGCCAACACGCGCCTTGAGGGCTACTGGCTATACATCTCGGCAGAAATTACATTGCATAATTCATAATTAAATTCATAAAAATCAGCCCATGACCGAGGTGGTGCACCACCTCGGACATAGTCCGGCGTTGGAGCTCGGATACAGTCCGGCGTTGGTGCTCAACTACAATAGACACCCCGGAAGCAGTCCGGCATAAAGCTCGGACACCAGTGGCTGGCTTCGTAGAGTGCATTTCCGGCATTAAGCTCGGCTAAACTCCTTCAACTTTTTTGAACCAAGGAGATCTATGACACCTAGGATATAGTCCGGCGTTGGAGCTCAGATACAGTTCGGTGTTGGAGCTCGGCTGTAACAATACTCCTCAGATACATTCCAGTGGTGGAGCTTGGATACATTCTGGCGTTGGAGCTCGGAACCAGTCCGGCGTTGGTGCTTGGCTGCAAAAGATACCTCGAATGCAATCCGTCGTTGGAGCTCGGATGCAAGAGGACACTATCGCCCGAGAATAACTTAAAACCCGAGGTGTGGCATAAAAATAATAAGGCATTGATAAAAGCCGTAAACTTAAAGGGGCACCTCGGATACCCGACATTTAAACTCTTCGGATTCACTTTGGCGATCCTCAAGATTGAAGATAAGGAGATTTGTTGAACCAGTTTTCAAGACCGACGACCGAAGATGAAGAACAGTTAGGAAGAATCGAGGATCGTCCCCAACTTGAAGGCCGGTTCATGGGGCTACTGACGGTGTCCTGGACTAGGGGGTACTCATCACGTCGTCTCCCGATCAGTTAGATTGGGCCGAGGACCCCCATGGTCGTATACTCATGGGCCAGTTCGGACAGTTGCCGCATACAAGGAAGATTCCACAAGACTTGGTGATCAAGACAAGGACTCCTCCCCACCGGCATATTCGGCTAGGACTCTTGTTATCCTAGGCCTCTGGTACATTATATAAACCGAGGCCATGCTAGTCGATAGATTATGACATTACTCACCATACCTCCAGGGTTTAGACCACAACATATGATCTCGAGGTAGATCAATTCTTGTAACCCCTATACTCATTATAGTCAATCAAGCAGCATGTAGGGTATTATCTCATCAAGAGAGCCCGAAGCTGGGTAAAATCCCGTGTTCATGTTACCATTGATCCTAAGATGCACAGCTTGGGACCCCCTACCCGAGATCCACCGGTTTTGACACCGACAACTGTCACTCGCTAGCCACCTTATGCAACAAGTGCAAGTCAGTCGGTGGAACCTGTCTCACGTAAGCATACGTGTAAGGTCAGTCCGGGCCGCTTCATCCCACAATGCCGGCGAACCAAGATAGGACTAGTAACGGTAAGCAAATTGAACAAACCATCGCCCACAACTACTTGTGTTCTACTCGTGCATAGAATCTACGCATAGACCTAGCTCATGATGCCACTGTTGGGGAACGTAGTAACAATTCAAAATTTTCTACGCATCACCAAGATCAATCTATGGAGATTCCAGAAACAAGAGAGGGAGAGGATGAGCATCTTCATACCTTTGAAGATCTCTAAGTGGAAGCGTCACTAGAACGCGGTTGATGGAGTCGTACTCGCGGCGATTCAAATCACGGAAGATCTGATCTAGCGCCGAACGGACAGCGCCTCTGCGTTCAACACACGTACAGCCCGGGGACATCTCCTCCTTCTTGATCCAGCAAGGGGAGAGGATAAGTTGAGGGAGAGCTCCGATAGCACGACGGCGTGGTGGTGGTGGAGCTCGTGGTTCTCCAGCAGGGCTTTGCCAAGCACTATAGAGGAGGAGGAGACGTATGAGGAGGGAGGGGCTACGCCAAGGGAAAGGTGTGGCTGCCCTCCCACCCCCTCACTATATATAGGGGGAAGGGGATATGGGGCCGGCCCATCTAGATGGATCTAGAGGAGGGGGCGGCGGCTAGGGGAAACCCTAGATGGGTTTGGGCGCCCCCACCCCCTACGAAAGTTACCCCCCAAGCCGGGAGGGGCGGCTGCCCTAGGGGTGGCGCCCCCACCTCTCTAGGTTACATGAGATGGGGTGGGAGGGGCGCTCAGCCCCTTAGTGGGCTGATGTGCCCCCTCCCTTTGGCCAATAAGGCCCCCCAACGCTTGTCAGGGCCTCCGAAACCCCTTTCAGACACGATGGTCATCACCTGGTACCCCCGAAACAATTCCGGACTCCAATACCCTTCGTCCAATATACCGATCTTCACCTCCGGACCATTCCTGAGATCCTCGTCGTGTCTGGGATCTCATTCGGGACTTCGAACAACCTTTGGTAACCACATACTATTCCCATTACAACTCTAGCGTCACCGAACCTTAAGTGTGTAGACCCTACGGGTTCGGGAACCATGCAGACATGACCGAGACACCTCTCCGAACAATAACCAATAGCGGGATCTGGATACCCATATTGGCTCCCACATGTTCCATGATGATCTCATCGGATGAACCATGATGCCAGGGATTCAATCAATCCCATATACAATTCCCTTTGTCTATCGGTATGTTACTTGCCCGAGATTCGATCGTTGGTATCCCCATACCTCATTCAATCTCGTTACCAGCAAGTCTCTTTACTCGTTCTGTAATGCATGATCTCGTGGCTAACTCATTAGTCACATTGAGCTCATTATGATGATGCATTACCGAGTGGTCACAAAGATACCTCTCTGTCATACAGAGTGACAAATCCCAGTCTTGATTCGTGCCAACCCAACAGACACTTTCGGATATACCTGTAGTGCACCTTTGTAGCCACCCAGTTATGTTGTGACGTTTGATACACCCAAAGCATTCCTACAGTATCCGGGAGTTGCACAATCTCATGGTCTATGGAAATGATACATGACATTAGAAAAGCTCTAGCAAACGAACTACGCGATCTTCTGCTATGCTTAGGATTGGATCTTGTCCATCACATCATTGTCCTAATGATGTGATCCCATTATCAACGACATCCAATGTCCATGGTCAGGAAACCATAACCATCTATTGATCAACAAGCTAGTCAACTAGAGGCTTACTAGGGACATGTTGTGGTCTATGTATTCTCAGCATGCACATGCTTACCTCAACTTGAGATCCAGAAGGCTACAAGGTATTTTCTCAGCGTGCACATGCTTACCTCAACTTGAGAGCAAGGAGGTTGGTGTCCGGAGCGGCTCGGGCAACTCACCCTACAACGAGGGCACGCACGATGCGGAGGCCTCACCCTCTTCCATGTCCAAGGAGCCAATCGTCATCGATATCTCCGATAATGAGGAGTAGCTTGTCATATTAGCTCACTATAAGGACCCATGTTCAGTTTCCTAGCTACTGCCTTTCCTTAACAAATTCTAGTGAATTGTGCTATCTACTTTTACCATGCAATCTGTTGCTCTAGTGTGTATGTTCTATATGTCATGCAATGTGGTGCTCACTTATTAACTGTTTGGTTAATTAGTTGTCGTGTTCAGTTAAATGTTTGGTTCAATTCTGCAAATGTGATGTTCAATTCTTCAGGGTGCAATTTTGTATTGTCTTCCATGTGAGAAATAAATCGATTTTTTTTTACAAAATACATGAGAATCAAATTTTGTATTGTCTTCTATTAGAGGTTTTGACCCACTGTTCGACCCTTTTTGCATATGGGGAAATGAGTTGTCATGAATATTAGTCAAGTCAAGAAACTCAGAAAGATTGTTAGGATAAAGAAATTAGCGACAAAAAACAACAAGATCTTTGTTTGCACAATGAAGAAGACATCGGTTCACTACAGGATGGTACTAACTATTATACCTTGACTTTTTTATTCCTTTGCCCCATTTCCAATATAGGGAAAATATTTATGCACATTCTTGTTTTCAGGCCTTTCCAAAGCAGTTCACTGATGATTACCTCTGAAACCACCTCTATGGTCAGGAGGCGAGCAAAGTTTTCATACAACACCCACGTTCAATATTGAAGTGTTCCTGAAGAGGACGAAGGATGGATGGTCAATCATCAACAGACACTGGCCTAAAGTTGCAAAGACCTTCAACATCAATGAAGGCTCTATATTCGCCTTCCGCTTCAGCAGTTTTCCTTATGAGATGCATCTGTCTATGTACCATCTATGATGCTAATTTTGAAAGATTCTAGATGTTGCATGTGAAACTTGGTGCTGGTGCAGTTGTGTAATGGGGTAGCTGAGTGTTGAAGCTATATCATGTTGTAGTCTGATGTATTTCAATTATGAAATCCTGCTTCCTTAATATGGGAATGAAATATATTATGTGTTTAATATGAATGTCAATTAGATTAATAAATGGATTATTAATAACAGGGCAATTAGCCTGCTAATTGTTTTTTGTGATTGCAAACGGTTATTGAGAAAATACCGTGTGCGATGACCTAAGGCAACACACATAGTTTCTAGGAATAAACCGTGTTGGATCTATAAAAAATCACACACGACATTCTCTTCAAAATTGTTTTGCGTTAGGCCACCTTGCGCAAATGTTTACCACATAAAAACTATGTGTGATGGACAGTCTTTGCCACACAGTTTCTTCTATGCACCGTGTGTGATGCATTCAATAACGCAAATGATAAAATTGTTATTATTGTGTGCGATGGCAACGCTATAACAAACGATTTAACGAGGAAAATTGTATGTGGTGTACGTGCAAACGGAAACATTTTCCTTGGAGCGACTATGTGGTATGTATATACGAACAGAAACATTTAGCGAGAACTGACTGTGTGGGATGTACTCACGACCGGGAACAATTTCACTTGTATAGTTCTTTTTTAGCACTACTGTACGTATAATCATATTTGCTCGCTCGTCGATCGCACACGACCTCATTTAGCCGAGCGTGTGTGCCAAGAGGGCATATCCCCGACGGTTTCTGGGTCATGTGGGAAGGACCCCCTATCGCCCACACCACTTGGCGACAGTTCCAAATGCCGTCGCGGAAAGGGCTTAAAAACCGTTTGTATAGCACCGACGCATACCAGTGTAGCATCAACTACAAGGAGTAATCAACACTACTAGCAACCCACAGGTACCAATCTGAGGTTTTGATACAAAGATCGGATACAAGAGATGAACTAGGGTTTGAGAGGAGATGGTGCTGGTGAAGATGTTGATGGAGATTGACCCCCTCTCGATGAGAGGATCAATGGTGATGATGATGTCGATGATTTCCCCCTCCCGGAGGGATGTTTCCTCGGTAGAACAGCTCCACCGGAGCCCTAGATTGGTCCTGCCTAGGTTTCGTCTCGAGACGGTGGTGCTTCGTCCCGAAAGCTTCTCTATGATTTTTTCCAGGGCAAAAGACACCATATAGTAGAAGATGGGCGTAGGGGGCCTGCCAGGGGGCCCACGAGGTAGGGGGCGTGCCCAGGGGGTAGGGCGTGCCCTCCACCCTCGTGGCTAACTGGTGTCCCTCCTCTGGTGCTTTCTTCGCCCAATATTTTCTATATGTTCCAAAGCTGATCTTCCTGAAGTTTCAAGACTTTTGGAGTTGTGCAGAATAGGTCTCTAATATTTGCTCCTTTTCCAGTCTAGAATTCCAGCTGCCGGCATTCTCCCTCTTCATGTAAACCTTATAAAATAAGAGAGAAAATGCATTAGTATTGTGATATAACGTGTAATAACAGCCCATAATGCAATAAATATTGATATAAAAGCATGATGCACAATGGACGTATCAATCCCTTTCCACGAGGTTTGGTGGGGGTGCTCTAGGCGGAAGCTTTGTCCCATCGAAAAGCATCTTCATTTCTACCCTAGGTCTTTTTGGCTCTCGGTCATTCGTTTGCGCTTCGTGATGGTGCCTAGTTTTGTCTGGGTTTTAGCATGGTTGTCCTCTAATCAATCATGTAGTTGTGTGGTTCTCGGCCTTTTTTTCCTTATAAACCGGGGTAACTCTCTACTTCTTAATGAAATCGTGAAGAACCCACTAGTAGAAAAAGGACCTTATATTTAGCTCATTAGTCCCGGTTTGTAAATGAACCAGCACTAATGTGACCATTAGTGTCGGTTCCAATGGCTAGGAGGGCGGCACTCATTAGTCCCGGTTCGTGTCGAACCTCTAGTACCGGTTCGTGCCATGAACCGAGACTAAAGAGGTGGTGTCAGGCTGGTGTCAAGCTGGGGCCCACAAACACAATTAGTCCCGGTTCGTGGCACGAACCGGGACTAGAGATGCACCTTTAGTCCCGGTTTGTATAACCAACCGGGACTAAATATCATCCTATATGAACCCCTTAGTCGAGCCCGAGCTCTCTGTTCTTCCCCTTTCCTCTCCTCTCTGTTCTTCCCCTCTTCCTCGAGCTCATCCCTCATTTTGCCTAAATTTTGTCAAGATTTGAAGGGGCCCATCCATTCAAGTGATCACAAAGGTTAGCAACTTTGTCCTTTCATCTCTCATTGCTAGATTAGCTCTTGCAATGCTCTATAAGTATAGTGATTAATTTATGGGTTTTAGTTTGGGAGGAATTATATGTGGTAGTTTATTTGATTTATATGCAATTTGAGCTCAAAATAACTCTTAGTTTGCATATGAACTACCGTCGATCGCCCGCACTCTCTCGTCACCGACAGAACCTTGTGGTGAGCCTCTTGTTCTTATCTTTTTATATAAAAAACCATGTTTGTGTGATTTATATATATAGTTACTTGTATAATTTTCTTACCCGTACGTTGTTTGTTATACATAGTACCATGGTTTTGATATCAGTCCCCGTCGGCCCCCGTTCGGTTTATGATTCGGATGTGGTATATTCTCTTTTTATAACTATTTGTTGCATTTCATGTTTATGACAAATTATGCCCATCAAGTTGACATAGATATTTTTATCTAGGAGGCATGTGAACCAGAAATTCCAACCGACCCTCTTGTCGAGAGGTTAAATTTAGTTGAAAAAGAAATGAGTATTTGAAAGAAAAATTGAAAAGAATTGAGGAGGAGAAGATGGAATTGGAGTTGCATGTTGCTGATGTCGTCGATGATCACAAGATCAAGATGGAGAAAATGTGCTTGAAGATTAGAGAGATTAGAAAATATGCCATTGATAGTGAGGCTTGGTATCATTATGTTGTTGGATCAATTGTTACCTTTAGTTGCGATCTGGATCGCATTTGTTGTTGCATTTAAATGCTTTAGCTAGAGAGTTTGTATGTTGTTTTATGAGAATAAGTGTGTATGAACTTGATGTATGAACTTGTATTAATTTGGTATCTTCGGTGCTGTGTAATGAAGATGAGCCGGCAATGGATGTACGATGACCGATGCTCTCCCCAGTTCGTTAATGGCGTGCAAACTTTTCTAGTTGCGGCTGAGGCAAACAAGCGGGCAGATGGTTTTATGTGTTGTCCATGTGTTGTCTGTAAGAATGATCGGAATTATTCTAAGTCAAGAACCATTCATTGGCACCTGTTTAAGTCCGGTTTCATGCCCCACTATAATGTTCTGACCAAGCACGGAGAAAGAGGGGTTATGATGGAAGAGAATGAAGGAGAAGAGGACGATGACAGCTATCCTGGCCATGGGTTCCCTGAATACGATGGTACAACAATGGGGGAAGAAGCTGAGCCGGCAATGCAGGAAGAAACTGAAGAAGAGGCATCAGATGAGCCCGCTGATGATCTAGGTCAGGCCATTGCCGATGGAAAGAGAAAGTGTGCAACTGAAAATTAGAGGATGAAGTTGCAGCGCATGTTAGAGGATCACAAGAAATTGTTGTACCCAAATTGTGAAGCTTACAAGAAAAGGTTGGGCACCACACTGGAATTGCTGCAATGGAAGGCAGAGAATGGTGTATCTGACAAGGGATTTGGAAAGTTGCTGATAATGTTAAAGAAGATGCTTCCAAAGGACAACGAATTTCCCGAGAGTACGTATGAATCAAAGAAGGTTGTCTACCCTCTAGGATTAGAGGTGCAGAAGCTACATGCATGCCCTAATGATTGCATCCTCTACCGCGGTGAGTACAAGGATTTGAACGCATGCCCGGTATGCGGTGCATTGCGCTATAAGATCAGTCGCGATGACCCTGGTGATGTCGAGGGCGAGCGCCCCAGGAAGAAGATTCCTGCCAAGGTGATTTGGTATGCTCCTATAATATCACGGTTGAAACGTTTGTTCCAAAACAAAGAGCATGTCAAGTTGATGCGATGGCACAAAGAGGACCGTAAGAAAGACAGAAAGTTTAGAGTACCCGCTGACGGGTCACAATGGAGAAAAATCGAGAGGAAGTGGAAGGACTTTGCAGATGACGTCTAAGCGCAGATGACATTAATCCTTTTGGGGAGCAGAGCAGCAATCGTAGCAGCTGGCATGTGACTCTATGTATGTATAAACTTCCTCCTTGGTTGTGCATGAAGCGGAAGTTCATTATGATGCCAGTGCTCATCCAAGGCCCTAAGCAACTCGGCAACGACATTGATGTGTACATAAGGACATTAGTTGAAGAACTCTTACATCTGTGGAATGGGAAAGGTGTACCCAGCCCTTTGACGAGGTTATGTAAAAGTAAAAGATCAATGTAGTCTATATAGAATGGTATTTACACTACTCAACGAGAAGGGTGTGTGGCAAGAATTAATTCAAATAAATATTTATATGGAAAACATTTATTGTGGTGTCCTGGAAGGCCAACAATTCTCTTGCTTGATTGGGCACTATGAAGGTTAAAATCCTTACTATATCATCACAATTCAGACCTCTTTTGCTTCATATGGTAGGAATATTACAGAAATAGGAAAATCATAAGAAGTGAGATAGCGTGTATCTCAATTCCTATAGGAAAAGATATTTAATTTGATGCATATGATAAAAAAATAAACGAGTCTAGGCTAATATTTTTTTCCTTTGAAACATGCATGATTTATTCCAATCCTACGTAGGAATATGTATCTATCCCTACAAACCAAACGGCTCCAAAGGGATTTTTCCTAGAGAATTTCCATCCTTTAGAATTCCTACCATATTCCTATAGACAAAGGACACCTCATAGAATTTGAGATACATGACATCTCATTTCCTACAAATTTCCTATTCCTATGGCATTCCTACCGTATAAACCAAAGGAGGTCTTAGCTTGGTGAAGTGAAATATATGAAACATATGCAGAGCATGGTGAGCCATCTAGCCAGCCTATCCTTTACTTGCTTTTGGTAGTGCTCCTCCAACAACGTTCATATGATTGTTCGTCTCCTTGCTTCCTCCCAAGTTTTCTTCACGTCATGCTGCTTTCGCCATTTTATATGTATACCAAGTTGATCTTATTAGTCGTGACAATACCAAATTGGTCATAATAGTGACAATTATCAGTTGACCAAGCTAGGCTGCTAGGTCAAGTGGTAGTTCACAGCTTAATTGGCATATTAGCTTGGCTAATTAAACTAAGATGGAACTACGTCAAGTGGTTCAACTTAACTCACATAGTAGCTTAACGTGTCTATGTTTTTTTCTCATCCTTTTTAAGGTAAGGTACTGGTTGGAGGCCGAATAGAATATGATTTCTTTAGGTCTAGATATCTTTTGCAAAGGATAACATAAAACGGGAAATACGGTTTATTTGAATGGATATTCTTTGCAGCCCAAGAGAACAAGGGGGCTTCGTGTTTAATATTTCAGTACTGGGATCAATGTATTTAGATAAAAAGGATATTTACACCACTCAAAAGGAAGGAGGTGTGACAAGAATTAACCCAAACAAATATTTATGTGGCAAACATTTATTGGTGGGGTCCTCGAATGCCAATGATTCTCCTATTTGATTAGGTCTTATAAAGGTAAAATCCTTATTTTATCATCACGACTCATCTCAGGTTCAAAGTGGGGGAGGATACCTGGTTTTGGGAGGGCAAATGGTTTGGGAACCCATTGTTAATTATTATTTTAGTTTCCATATCTTTAAAATGTTACCCTACATAAGCAAGTACTTGTTGGAGAGGTGTTGGATGATGGGCATTATAAACTTGAATTTTCCCATTCTAATGTTGTTTCTAAAACAAAGTTGTGGAATTCCTTGTGTGATGCTTTAGCATTAATTCAACTAAATGATGATAAACATGTCTTTAAATGGGATATTCATCAATTTAGGACTTGCACGGCTTGAGCGATGTACAAGGCACTAATCACCCTTGGCATATTTGAAAACTCCATACACCTATCCAAGGTCAAGATTTCCCCATGGTACCTGTTTTGAAGAATTGTTCTTAATAACCACAACTTAGCTGGGAAAACTAGATTGAACTAGTTTTCTTCATTTTGCAGATAGGAGAGACCATTCAACATATTTTCGCGATTGTAATTTTGCTCAAATTAATTGGTTACTCGTTAGATTTCCTTTTAAACTGAATTACCCTACTCATGAATATGTTCGGAAAATAGGTTAGAAGGGATCCTAGCTGGTGTTAGCGCTTTGTGTTTGCATATTTGTCTATATTGTAATGGTGTTAATTTTTGATAGAAAGAATACGCTAACCTTTGGAGGTTATGTTGTTGTCTATAGTCTTGTAATGATCTTGGTAAATGTTGAAGTAAATTAAAAAAACATGAATTGGATGACAGAGGGCAACAACAAGTTGAATCAAGCTATCACAAGATTTACATTCTCACTTGAGTGGTAATTTAGCACTAAGCTTTGTAATGCACGGGTTCTTAGTGTCTCTTAATTATGCTCTGTTGAAAAAGGTGACGCCTAGGTGGTGCTTAGGCACACTTACACACTATGTGATGGTCGCCTTGCCTAGGACGCAAACAGAAGTGGGGGTGGGGTGGGGGGGGCAAGAAATTGTCTAGTCGGCTATATTACAATGGAGAGCAGGTACTAGTTTACCCATTTCCACACTCTAAGTTAATGTCTACATGCATATGATACCCCCAAATACACATTGATAGTTGAAATTGTACGACCACCTAAGTTGCACTTAGGCCACTTAAACGCCGTGTAGGCACTTACTCCTAGCAATTTTTAGCCGTTTTTATCTTTTATTTCAATTGTGAGATTTGATAAACCGAATACTTGTGATAACTAATTGTGCGCATAGTGCAGGGACTGGGATAGTTACTCCTCCAATAAATAAATAAATACAATTTTGGATAAGTTGCATTCTATGACGTGCATCTAATTTTGACTAAATTTAATAATCAAATTTCAGCAAAGTCAGCGTCTGCGTCTGTACTGTGTTCAAAAAAAACTTTCAGCACAGTCGTGATATTAACTGTCCAAGTGAGCCCCCTCAACCCTCTCCAAAAACCATAGATGCCATCGCTCTCACCGGCTAGGCCACGGGTCCACTCCTTCTATACTGGAACTTGTGAAGTTATGTCTTCCCGGGTCTAGTCAGGATTAAGGTTGTCGTCTAGCTCTCTTCATTGCCTTCTTCTTTGAAATGACGATCTGTTTTTCAGATAATTGATTCTAGCAACTTCTGGCTTTGACAGATGACTTCTCGTCTACTATGTCAACAACATGTACCTGGCTTCAATGTTTTTAAGAGCTTCATAGGTGGTATCAAGCTTCGCTCACTGCCTATGGCCGGCGACGTTGGATCTGCAATCTAAGGGTTCCTTCACCCATCAACTCATTGCATACATTTCACAAAGAAGTACAAGTGCCTTGTGCAAAGTAATAACCAGCTTATGCGGATGCTTGTATGCAAAAATGTGAGGTTCAATCAATAACCCATGCTTAAGTTTCCTTGTTTCCATCGAGTTAATGGTTTCCACATTGATACTTTCTCGGAGGAAGATGACATCATTTGGTTTGGAATTTAAAAAACTTAAAGAAATGAGTAAGAAAAAATCATTCCACGGGGTGGGGGAGGGGCAAGAAATTGTCCAACGAGAAATCATTCCACATCACATCACATTGACAATCTAAATGGGCTATATTACAATGGACATCAGGTACTAGTTTACCCATTTGCACACTCTAAGTTAATGTCTACATGCATATGATACCCCCAAATACACATTGATAGTTGAAATTGTACGACCACCTAAGTTGCACTTAGGCCACTTAAACGCCACGTAGGCACTTACTCCTAGCATTTTTTAACCTTTTTATCTTTTATTTCATTTGTGAGATTTGATAAACCGAATACTTGTGATAACTGATTGTGCGCATAGTGCAAGGACCGAGGTAGTTACTGCTTCAATAAATAAATAAACACAATTTTGGATAAGTTGCACTCTATGTCGTGCATCTAATTTTGACTAAATTTAATATTCAAGTTTCAGCAAAGTCAGCATCTGTGTCTGTACTGTGTTTAAAAAAACTTTCAGCAAAGTCGTGATATTAACTATCCAAGTGAGCCCCCTCAACCCTCTCCGAAAGCCCTAGATGCCATCGCTCTCACCGGCTAGGCCACGGGTCCACTCCTTCTTCACTGGAACTTGTGAAGTTATGTCTTCTCGGGTCTAGTCAGGTTTAAGGTTGTTGTCTAGCTCTCTTCATCGCCTTCTTCTTTCAAATGACGATATGTTTTTCAGATAGTTGATTCTAGCAACTTCTGGCTTTGACAGATGACTTCTCGTCCGCTATGTCAACAACATGTACCTAGTTTCAATGTTTTTTAAGAGCTTCATAGGTGGTATCAAGCTTCGCTCACTGCCTATAGCCGGCGATGTTGGATCTGCAATCTAAGGGTTCCTTCACCCATCAACTCATTGCATACATTTCACAAAGAAGTACAAGTGCCTTGTGCAAAGTAATAATCAGCTCGTGCGGATGCTTGTATGCAAAAATGTGAGGTTCAATCAATAACCCATGCTTAAGTTTCCATGTTTCCATCGAGTTAATGGTTTCCACATTGATACTTTCTCGGAGGAAGATGACATCCTTTGGTTTGGAATTTAAAAAACTTAAAGAAATGAGTAAGAAAAAATCATTCCACGGGGTGGGGGGGCAAGAAATTGTCCAACGAGAAATCATTCCACATCACATCACATTGACAATCTAAATGGGCTATATTACAATGGACACCAGTTACTAGTTTACCCATTTGCACACTCTAAGTTAATGTCTACATGCATATGATACCCCCAAATACACATTGATAGTTGAAATTGTACGACCACCTAAGTTGCACTTAGGCCACTTAAACGCCACATAGGCACTTACTCCTAGCATTTTTTAACCTTTTTATCTTTTATTTCATTTGTGAGATTTGATAAACCGAATACTTGTGATAACTGATTGTGCGCATAGTGCAAGGACCGAGGTAGTTACTGCTCCAATAAATAAATAAACACAATTTTGGATAAGTTGCACTCTATGTCGTGCATCTAATTTTGACTAAATTTAATATTCAAGTTTCAGCAAAGTCAGCATCTGTGTCTGTACTGTGTTTAAAAAAACTTTCAGCAAAGTCGTGATATTAACTATCCAAGTGAGCCCCCTCAACCCTCTCCGAAAGCCCTAGATGCCATCGCTCTCACCGGCTAGGCCACGGGTCCACTCCTTCTTCACTGGAACTTGTGAAGTTATGTCTTCTCGGGTCTAGTCAGGTTTAAGGTTGTTGTCTAGCTCTCTTCATCGCCTTCTTCTTTCAAATGACGATATGTTTTTCAGATAGTTGATTCTAGCAACTTCTGGCTTTGACAGATGACTTCTCGTCCGCTATGTCAACAACATGTACCTAGTTTCAATGTTTTTTAAGAGCTTCATAGGTGGTATCAAGCTTCGCTCACTGCCTATAGCCGGCGATGTTGGATCTGCAATCTAAGGGTTCCTTCACCCATCAACTCATTGCATACATTTCACAAAGAAGTACAAGTGCCTTGTGCAAAGTAATAACCAGCTCGTGCGGATGCTTGTATGCAAAAATGTGAGGTTCAATCAATAACCCATGCTTAAGTTTCCATGTTTCCATCGAGTTAATGGTTTCCACATTGATACTTTCTCGGAGGAAGATGACATCCTTTGGTTTGGAATTTAAAAAACTTAAAGAAATGAGTAAGAAAAAATCATTCCACGGGGTGGGGGGGCAAGAAATTGTCCAACGAGAAATCATTCCACATCACATCACATTGACAATCTAAATGGGCTATATTACAATGGACACCAGTTACTAGTTTACCCATTTGCACACTCTAAGTTAATGTCTACATGCATATGATACCCCCAAATACACATTGATAGTTGAAATTGTACGACCACCTAAGTTGCACTTAGGCCACTTAAACGCCACTTAGGCACTTACTCCTAGCATTTTTTAACCTTTTTATCTTTTATTTCATTTTGAGATTTGATAAACCGAATACTTGTTATAACTGATTGTGCGCATAGTGCAGGGACCGGGATAGTTACTCCTCCAATAAATAAATAAACACAATTTTGGATAAGTTGCACTCTATGTCGTGCATCTAATTTTGACTAAATTTAATATTCAAGTTTCAGCAAAGTCAGCGTCGGCGTATGTACTGTGTTCAAAAAAAAACTTTCAGCAAAGTCATGATATTAACTATCCAAGTGAGCCCCCTCAACCATCTCCGAAAAACGTAGATGCCATCGCTCTCACCGGCTAGGCCACGGGTCCACTCCTTCTTCACTGGAACTTGTGAAGTTATGTCTTCCCTGGCCTAGTCGGGTTTAAGGTTGTCATCTAGCCCTCTTCATCGCCTTCTTCTTCGAAATGACGATCTGTTTTTCAAATAATTGATTCCAACAACTTTTGGCTTTGACAGATGACTTCTCGTCCGCTATGTCAACAACATGTACCTGGCTTCAATGTTTTTTAAGAGCTTCATAGGTGGTATCAAGCTTCGCTCACTGCCTATGGTCGGTGACGTTGGATCTGCAATCTAAGGGTTCCTTCACCCATCAACTCATTGCATACATTTCGCAAAGAAGTCCAAGTGCCTTGTGCAAAGTAATAACCAGTTTGTGTGGATGCTTGTATGCAAAAATGTGAGGTTCAATCAGTAAACCATGTTTAAGCTTCCATGTTTCCATCGAGTTAATGGTTTCCACATTGATACTATCTCGGAGGAAGATGACATCGTTTGGTTTGGAATTTAAAAAACTTAAAGAAATGAGTAAGAAAAAATATAGCATGTGTAATTGAGTGAAGAAAATACGACCGAATATTTCCTCTTCAACAAATAGTAACTAAAAATAAGTGATGACATGTGCTATCGTTCTCCTCCCCTAACCCTAGATGTCTAGAGTAAACTCTCCCCTCCAGTCTTCACCCGCGAGCCTGTGGATTGCCTCCCCTCTGTCTGCCGCTCCGGTGGCCTGTGGCGAGGCAGGAATTCCGGTGCCTCTGTTGTGGTTAGCAGTTTAGGTCAGGTTTTTTTAGTCCTCGCAGATGCGGCGCTCGGGAAGATGGCGACGTTTCTTCTTCGAATTTGTCTTCCGGGCTTCGATCCTCCTCAAGTTCGTCCGTCTGGACGTAGTCGACAGAGCTTCGGAGTAGATTCTTTGTTGTCTCCTTTGGACGGTGATGTTAGGGTTTCTCGTCAGGTGATGAAATTTGGTCTCAATTGCTTCATATCTATCCAAGGGTTCAATGGCGATGTCTGCGGCTCCAGGGCGCTGATCCATAGTGGCACGTGTACGAAGACTTCATGTCAGTCATCGACAAGGTCTAAGCCGGTTCCGGTAGGGGAGCCGCGACATCGGCGTGTTCTGGCAGCAGTAGTGGTTGTTTGGTGGCCTCGGAATCTCGATGCAATTTTTTATTATGTTTGAGACACTTTGTATTTCCGGTGAACTTTTACAATTGATATGATTTTCGGGGGGAAAACAACAACAACAACAACAACAACAACGGGTAACTAAAGCTTTTTTTAATTCCAAAGAAAAAGCTAAACCTTTTTTTAACTGAAAAATGGGTTACTGAACCCTGGTTGAAAAAAAGGAAACTCTGGCTTAGCATCTTCACCCTGCCGGCCGCCGCCGCGTCACAGGTTGCCGAGGGAACCCAACCCCAAGACTGCCAACTCTCCACCACCCAGGCAAGTAATTCCCTCTCCCGATCGATCTACAGTTTCACCCGCACTCCCAGGCTCAGCGTCCCAAATCAATCTGACGACGGCAGGCCATAAACCTCCCCCGAAATCGTACACAAACATGATGAACGCCGAAAAGGGCGGGACGGGCAAAAGGGCAAGAACGACGACGACGGGAAAGAAGGGGAGATCGAAGCCCCAAAGCAATGGTCCGGCGATCAACGGCGTTGCTCTCGCCCGAAAAACAAAACAGAGAAATGCAGCGGGACAGCGACGCCCACGAACACGAAGCGGCTGCCATCAGCGAGGGGCCCCCGTCTTAAGGTAATGCTTTCTTGTTAACTGGTTTTGGATGCACCGCGTCGTCACCGCCCGCTCAATTAGCTTAATCACACCGCCACTAACCAATTCGATTGATTAACCGATGGATCCGCCATTGCTGCTGCTGCGTACGCTAGTGATTTTATCTTATCTTCTTCTTCCTTTAGGTTGGCCGTCGAAAGGTTCCCCGTCTTTTGGCGCCTTTATGGCAAAGCGGGAATTCTTCGTCGTCACGCACCACCCTTACGCCATTCACAAAAGAGGTGGTGAGTAGGTGCATGCACGCCCCCACCACGCATCAACATAATCTATCTAATGTGTGCGTGTGTGCAGTGTGCACACACATATATTCCTTCTTCGATCGTCCCCGTTTCTTAATCAGGTGTTTTTTTCAGAGCAGTGTATGTATTCCCATCTTGCTTTCGGGCAAAGATGATTTGTGGAGGCAATGATTGCCCGGCTACGGGGCGACTTCGAATGGGTCTGCGAAAACCGGGCAAATTTTTGACCAAAATTCTGAAAAGGTTTACATGTGATTGCACTCTTGACTGAATTTTATGGTACTACTTTGCTTTGCGTTGATGTGATAGGCGTGGCTACCGCTCAATTATGCAGGGAATCAAGAGCTTCAAGATATCCAAAGACTGGTTAAGTGATTAGCATCATGTGTCCTTCTCGATCAAGAACGGAACCATCGAGATGACACGGGTGATCAAAGAAACACGTCGATGCACCGGCAAATGATTAAGCAGCTATAGCTAGGAGAAATGACGACAGCTAACAGAGGAGGCAGGTTTCTTTTTTTAGGAGGCTTAGAGGTTTGGTGATCAGGAGGGGGATACCCCAGAAATGGCAAGTTCCACCATGTACACAATTAGGTGAATCTCAAGTGAT
Organism: Triticum aestivum; assembly: GCF_018294505.1. Classification (NCBI taxonomy): domain Eukaryota; kingdom Viridiplantae; phylum Streptophyta; class Magnoliopsida; order Poales; family Poaceae; genus Triticum; species Triticum aestivum. Next base: position 759,634,557 of record NC_057798.1, on the reverse strand, counting down.
GATGTCCCTCAATTGCATCATGGAATCTAACATGACCCCCATTATAGGGTCATCGCTCATCACGAGATGTGTGTATTACTTAAATCCTCCTTGCCTTAATCAGACCCCACCACAGCACACCAAAAATCGCACCCTAACACATTGAGTTACTGATTGAAGTTCAGTTTAGTGGTTAACAATTCTGCATGACCCCAGTGCTGCAACCCTGTAACTAACTAGCACTGTCTGGATACCTGTGGGCTTGGGTTAAAACAACCTAACAGAATTTTAGGGGGTTTAGCCAGTGGGGGTCTCTTCTGCGCTGTAATTAGCACTTTGTGAGTGAAATGTTACCATGTCTGATGAGCCTTGTGGCAAGCAACTTTCTGCCTAATCAGTAGTGAACTAGTGACAATGAATCTGGCGTAATATTTAACCGTTTTTGCTTGGTGGTTTTCTAGTATAATGTTCTAGGAAGCTTCTTGATGCCATGCCTTTCCATGGCAGTTCCAATCACCTGTGCAACCTGAAATTATTGAGCCGCCAATGTGTCGATCCGTCCGAGCAACCAAGTGTGTATATGTGTGTGCCTGAAAAAATAAACGCAGGATTAAAAAAGCTCTCAAGCTTCTTTTTACACCTAAAAGTTACCATCTTTCCCCTCTGTCAGAATCATGAGCACACTTTCTCCTTCCTAGGCTGGTTAGGTGATCCATGATGTGTGCGCTGAAGTAATCTAAGAGTCCCAGTGTGCAAGCAACTCTGCACAAAGCCAACTAGTTTACGGAAAGAATAATTAGTGCACCCTTAAGCATGAGAGAGGAGGCCCAGGTGATAATATTAGATACTCAAGGGCTCTTTATACTTTGGCTCCCCCTTTCCAACAGGAGGCAGCCGGCTCGGCTCTCTGCCTCTTTATATAACGCCGCATCACTCTATCTGCCCAACTTGGTGCCCTCTCGAGCTCGGCGAGACCACATCTGTGAAGAAGTCTGTCTCCCTCTTGTGTTCCGAAGCTCGCTGTTCGAGTTTTTAGCTGCGGAGCTGCGGGTTTGAAGGAAGCCATCCTCCTCTGTCGACGACGGGAAGACCGCAACCGGGTACTGAATTTCTCAGCCTTCTTTGTCCGTTGATTTTGTTTTGCTTGTTTGCTCCTTGAGTATGCATCTGATATAGTCAAGATCAAGCTCAGTCCTACTTCTTGGCTGCTATTACTGTGGGCTATGATTAATGATAAATAAGGCCTTCTTATCCAATAATGATAAGTATAGTCTCTGTCGGAGTTACTATCTTAGTGGCAAGAGAAAACATCATAGTACAGCCTGCAAATACATGGCTTGTGTATCTATCTTAGTTCTTGCTGTCGTGGAAGAAAGGCATGATAGTTCTTGGTGCCCAGACAGATTTCATCTTCTCATCAAAAGCCGTACCGTCTAAGTCATGCTTAATAATTATTTAAAGCTCTGTTAGTCTTGTCTAATTTGTTGCTTGTTTTGCTTACCCTGAATGGGACTGCAAATTGCTAGTACAATGGTACAGAAGTAACCATATTCGCTCCTCCAATAACTCTGGAATAGCTCTCCTAAGCCATACGTTGGTGGGAATCTTTACATAGCTGGAATAAAGTGGCTCGAACAATTGCTCAAATTTCTATATGTTATCTCCCAAAGGAGCGTATCCTCGTCGGAGTATTTTTCTATGACCATATCTTCCTCCATGTTCCTGCAGCACTAGACAACCTTAGAGACCGCATAATAACTTTCAGTACTCGTGAATCACACAACTCGTATTCCTTTTCCCCTTTCTGGTAAACGAATTCTTGTTCTCCATCTGACAGATATGAGCCGGTGATCAATCCAGGTGTGTCATCTAAAAGGGAGATCAAACCAGGTAGCATGATATAAGGACACAATGGAGCTCTACCCTGGATACCTTGAAGACCACTTCAACATCCACAAGCTTAGGTGTGTGTCTATTTCCCTCGATGAATTCCCCCTTGATTTCTCCTATATATTTTGTCCATCCGATTCTCTTTGTGAATTCATAAATAGTATAGTCACAGCTGTTGCATTAATGGTCTGTCTGAACTCTGCAATAGAAAAACTGGTGACAGGCGGAGAGGAGACTTAGCAACTAGTATCGCTTAATAATTAATTAGCGCGCACTTGCACCGCAATTTGCATTAGATTTGATACTTGTTGATGATGATGCAAACTGATCAACGGTCTCCGGTGGGAGCTGGCAAGTGGGCTAGTGCATCCTCCAAAGTGAGATCATGTCAGTTCAATAATAGTATTAACAAAGCAAAGCAAAGCAAATCATAGACTAAGCACCGTCGAAAGGAAAAAAAGAAGAAGGAATCGCCACGGTTAGGATCGAAATGGCGCGTCAAGCTAGAGAGATACCTTGTGCCAATTCTTCTCTGAAAGTATAATACTACAGTCTACAGGGGAGGGAGATGCCCTGCTTTGTTCCTCGGCCTAACAGCCGTCGAAACCCCGTGCCGTGCGACGGTAGCCGTTTTCTGCACAGGCCGCGTCAACGATTGACGATGATCGGCGCGAGTCCTATGAGAGCCATGAGCTTGGCATCAGGTAAAGTGGTGAGCAGTGGTTCAGTTAGTGTATGCACTATTAACAAAGCAAAGCTTGCACTGACAAGTGTTAACCACCTTGGTTGAGGAGCCCTGAAAAAAAAAAGAATCACCATGTGTTAGAATCTTAGGATCGAAATGGCACATCGAACTAGCTAGAGGGAGATACCCTCCCTTGTGCCGATTCTCCGAAGGCATAAGGGGGAGGCGAGATGCTCCCCCTCCTTTGTTCCTCCCTCGGCCTGACGACGACCGTAGAAAGTAGAAACAAACGCAGGCTGCCGTGTCGGGCAGAGCTTTCCTCCTTGAGCCCACGGGTTACGGCGAATTCGCTTCGGCGGCGGAGTTCATGTTTCTCCACAGGACACGTCGTCGGCCGGTGATCGGTGCCAGCCTGAATTTGCAGATAAGGGAGGCCGTAATAGGTTAGTCTGAATTTGCGCATTTTCTGAAGAGTGATCGGTGCTGGTCTGGATTTATGTTCAAGGGAGGCAACAATAGGTGAGCCCTAAAGCAGTGAGCGGTGAGCCGGTGTGTGAGTGCGTCGCCATTCGACCAGCACCAACCGACTGACTGACTGACTGACCACCCAATCAGCAACCTTGCCGGGACACGTGTTGGTTTTTAGGATCATATGCCGCAGGGAACCTAGGCTGCACGTGAGGACGGCGGAGCCGGGCCGGTGAACCTGGACGCAACACCGGCCGTGTAGTGCGCGGAGGCCGGTGGGGCTCGCCGGCCGGGCATGGAGAATTGGAGATGGGATGATAGATACCTCTGCGTCGTTCCTGCGTGCGCTGGAGTGGCGGATAGCGGACAGACCTAACTTGGGCCTCGCCCTTTGCCGCGAAAGCCAGGGAGGGGAGGACCCGCTCCGGCGCCAATTATTGGAGCACCATTGTTGATTGATTCCTCCCCCTTTCTCTCTCTTTCTTTCTTTCTTTCTTTCTCCCGGTGCCCGGCCGGTAGTAGCAACGGCAGTACTGTAAAAAATCCTCCACTACTCGTGGAGCTCCTGCATGCCAAGTATAGATCCACCCACCGTGCATGCCTCGCCCCGGTCGCCGATGAATCATGGCATCATCATCAACCCCATGGACTCGGGTTGGCGATCGGACTGGTGCTTCGTTGGATCGATAGAACAAAAAAAAAATCACGTACGTTCGGTTAACGGGACAAATGTATTGATTTGTAGTACTAGGACAAAAGGGTTATGGCTAGTGTGCTTTTCCGCGACGTGACGTCAACGATGATGAACGGACCGGACCGGTCGCCGTTGCCGCTCTTGGCACGTAATTGTGGCGGCTTCAGGAATTTGCAACCGGGTATTCATGTGTATTCATTTTGCCAAAATCATTGTTGTTTTTCAAAAATTATCACTCTTTTGTCAAAATTAACATTGTTTTGTAAAAATCATGTGTATTCACATGAAGACCCAAGAATATCCCTAGCGCCTCCCAAGTGAGTGAGGTGAACCCTCGGCAAGTGGGGACGTTTTATTTGTCCCGGGGCGCAAGGGGAAGAGGCCAAAGCCACCTCACGGCCGCCTTTGCAAGCGCCAAAAGCCAAGACAGAAACAAAAGGGCCGGGCCGGCCGGCCGGGGCACGCCCACTCCCCGCCCGTCGCGCTGGCTCTCCCCCTGTCCACGCCACGCTACGCGCCCCCGACTCCAGATTCCATCCATCCTCCACCACTCCAGCCGGCCCGCCGGTGACCAGCGGCCACCCCTCGGATTCCCTCGTGCGCGCACTCCCTCTCCTCTCTCTCCACCGACAGATCGGAGCATCGTCGCCCCCTGTCCGCTCCAGCAGCATATCATATCATCTGTTGCGTACCTTGTCAGCTCGGTCGCACCGGCGGGCCGGCCGGCGCTGCTGCATGTGTGTGGCGCTCAGCTCGGAGAGCATATCTATCTGGCGCTCTGCGCCTCCCACCTACCTACCTTAGCCCCCAGTTGTAGCTTAGTGCTGTACCTAGTACCCACGCACATCCATCCCCAGTTCCCCTGCTTGCAACTCCTGTGTGCTGATTCTTATCTTGGTTGTTCAGCGGCACCGGCGGCGCCTCCCCGCCGGAGTACATGACGTCGGCCGCGGCGACGCAGTACGCGCCGGCGCCCCTCAGGATGGCCATGTACGAGCGCGCCCCGCAGCAGCAGCACCACCACCACCACCACCACCAGCAGCAGCAGCAGCAGCAGCCCCAGCTGCAGCCGGCGCTGGGCATGTGGAGCAGCGAGCCCTACAAGGTGGACAGCGGCGGCCAGGCCACCAGCGGGTCCAGCATCATGGAGCCCGACGCCAAGTTCGACCACGCAGGGGTACGCGACAGATTCATTCCCGCTGGCTCCTCAGCTGCTGGTTCACTCTTTCTCTCTACTCATTTAAGTCATTTTGGTGTGGTCTCTCCAGCTAGACGATGATCCGCACATGGACGAGCTGGAGACGGCGGGGGACGCCGATCAGGGAGCGAGCAAGCCCAAGGAAAAGGTAACCATCAATCGCTCCATCACATCTTAAACTGCATGCTACTGTATACTACTTGGTCATTCTTAAATGTGCTGGGCAATGGAGAATTAGAGATTACTGTTCTCCAAAGTACAATTAGCTTCGGTTGTCCATTTCCGAGGCTAATCTGATCGATTCTTGCTAGAGGAAAAGGACACTGTTCCGCTTATAAATTCATAAGAGATGATTTTGTTCAGGTCATGAGAAGACTTGCGCAGAACAGAGAAGCTGCCCGGAAAAGTCGCCTAAGAAAGAAGGTGCCTCCCTATAACAACTTTGAACATCCTGCTTGTCGTTGATCATCAATTTATCGTGCTAGATTGAACATCGGAAGCCATGGCAGATTCACACCAGTGACTGACTGACTGACGCCATTGTTGTGCTCCTCCCTTCACCACAGGCCTACATCCAGCAGCTAGAGTCGAGCCGGATAAAGCTGGCGCAGCTGGAGCAAGAGCTGCAGCGCACCAGGCAGCAGCAAGGCATGTACGTTGGGAGCAACCCGGGGGCGAGCCTGCAGCGTCATCACGGCGGGGGCTCGGCCGGCCACTTCGGGTTCGCGGCCGCGGGGCAGATGATGATGGACCCCGGCGTGGCGGAGTTCGAGATCGAGTACGGGCACTGGGTGGACGAGCAGAAGCGGCACACGGAGGAGCTGCGGAGCGCGCTGCAGCCGGGGCAGGCCACGTCGGAGCTGGAGCTGGAGGTGATGGTGCAGACCGGGCTCGCCAACTACGACCGCCTCTTCCGGATCAAGGGCGCCGCCGCGCAGGCCGACGTCTTCTGCGTCATGTCCGGGCTCTGGCGGTCCCCCGCCGAGCGCTTCTTCCTCTGGATCGGCGGCTTCCGGCCCTCCGAGGTCCTCAAGGTACGTGTTAGTTTTATTCTTATCAAGTCAGTCAGAGGTCGGTCGGAATGATGATCGCCGTTGTTGTCGCCGGCGTCGTCGTCGGGGGTTGACCTGTTGAGTAATGCTGCGTGCGTGCGTGTGTGGCTGGCACGCAGATCTTGAGCCCGCAGCTGGAGCCGATGACGGACCCGCAGTCGGTGGCGGTGTACGCGCTGCAGCTGACGTCGGCGCAGGCGGAGGACGCGCTGTCGCAGGGCATGCAGAAGCTGCAGCAGACGCTGGCCGAGTCCCTCACGGACCCCTTCGCCGCCCCCGACGCCTACATGGTCGGCGCCGTCGAGAAGCTCAAGGGCCTCGTCGGCTTCGTGCAGCAGGTACCAACTACCCACCACCCAGCCGATCAGCGCCGCCGTCGCCCGACCCATCCATGATCTGAACCTCTGAAGATTTACATACTCACCGCATGCATTTTTGCAGGCGGACCATCTCCGGCTGGAGACGCTGCAGAACATGCACAGGATCCTGACGACGCGGCAGGCGGCCAAGGGCCTGCTCGTGCTCGGGGACTACTTCCAGCGCCTCCGCGCGCTCAGCACGCTCTGGGCGGCCCGCCCGCGCGAGTCCGCCATAAGCTAAGCTGCACTCGATCACGTAGCAATGGCGGAAGCAGAGAAAGATCGACGATGGCGCAGAAGAAGTTAGTACGTACGTAGTAATCCATCCATCCATCTGCTGGCCAGCGGAGGACGAAGAGATCCATCTCGCTGGGTCGTCCAAGGGAGAAGAGGTAGGCATTCAGAGCCGCGCCGTAGGTACGTGCGTTCATATGCTTGCATGTTTTCCAGACGATGACAGAGTAAACCAGGGTAATTAAGGTCGATCAGGTGGCCGGATCAAGGGGATCGAGGATGTGTAAATACTAAACATGTTTTGGTGTGATGATGATGGTGGTGGTGATTGTGTAGCGATGAAATTGCTATAAGAAAACAAAGGAGAAATTGTAGCGCTGGTGATCCCGTATATATCATGTAATTGGTTGTGATTAGTGTTGGTCGTATTGTATATGGAGGAAATGTTTTGCTAAAGAACATTTAGATGCGTTCTAAGCAGTGGCGGAGCTAGACAAGATTGATTGGGAGAGCCAATGAAAAAATACAGTTTCTAATGAGGGCAAAAGCTCTATTTTTTTAATATAAAACTTACTATATGAATTTCCTTCACTAAAGTCGTCCAGGCTGGGGGGCCACGGCCCTGCAGCCATGCACGTAGCTCCATCACTGGTTCTAAGTATTGCACATCTAAGTCCACGTACACCTCGCATCGCTTGTGTTACCTAAAGGTACCTTCAAGTCTATGATAGCCCGTGGCAGGTGGTGCGCCGAGTTTCAACCACGCCGGAACATCCCGGATGGGTGTTCTTCAATTGCAGAAAAGATAGTGTATGTGCTTCTTTTCATTCGTTGTTCACCAGATTCGGCGCATTTCGGTAGCTCGTTGTTGCTCTAATTTGTGTGTAGGATGGATGCAAGTTTTGGTATTGGAAAGAAGATTACATCGATCTATTGATAGCATGAAAATTCATAGATGCTCGTGCACTCATTGCTAGAATGGAGACTACAGATGAGACTAGATGCGAAACAACGTCTACTTCTTCGGAATCGGGGAAGAAAGAAGTGTGAAAGCTCGAGAAGCTACAGATCAACAATAAAGACATAGAGAAGATATTAGTCCAACTAGTGGGAGCAGTTATGGAAGTTGGATATCATTAAATGTCTAATTGTGGTTTTTGTTTTCTTTGATCTTGATCTCGTAGCAAAGAATTAGTGAATTATGTAATGCGATGTATTAACATGTCGTTGAATGAAATAAAGAAGCAAAGAAATGTGTTTCGGTGGCCGAAAATGAAATGTGTTTTACTCCTTTATATATAGGGGAACGGTTAGGTCCGGTTTACTCCACCGGATACTCCGCCATTTTTAGAGGATCGGTTAGAGATGCCCTAGTGCTAGGAGCAAAATGTAAATGGGACTTTGTATGTCGACAGGCGACTATGGGTTGTCTTGACATCCTGGACATGGAGTTGATAAATATAATCTACACGGTCAAAAATAAGAATCTTTCAAGGAACCAAGAGATCCCTGCTCTAGGTCTGGATATAATTCATTTCCACCTTGAGATGGGCTCCATGCATGTGCATTTGATTAACCATCCTTAGTCACCTACACAAAATATTTAAATTCAAGGAGAGGTGAACTTTAGAGACTAGAATGCAGATGGAGACATGTGCCCTTCCTTGTCAAAAGTACTGTGCATATTTGTTAGACTTGCTACTCGAGGTATTCTAGGATTTCAAATCTCTGATCATAGACATGTCACTCTTGATGGTATTCCTTCTCATTTACCTAGTTCACACATCAAACATAGGTAGAACTATGCTCCAACCCAGAGGTACCATGACACCTAAGCTCTAGAGCAGTTCCTCTTGCTTTGGAGTACACCTTAAACATTTCACTTCATCCCTCTCAGCCAAGCTTCATATTATGGAAAGAAATATCTCTAAGGCACCTACTCTGGTAGCTCAACTCCCTCTTACAAATTGTAGGTTTATTTCACCGCACATTCCTAGAAATTAGTGGGAGATCAAAAATCCTCTAACATGCCAATTCTTTTCATGGCTTGTTATCCGGGAGAAATGCTTGGCAATACAGCTAAGCAAGGCTGGCATCAAAATTCATTTGCCCCTATTGCCACGTTTATCAAGAGTCTTCATGCCACCTCATGGTTAATTGGTACTACTTCATTGATATCCAGTGTCCAATCATCACAACCTCTCACATGCCGGCCTCTCCTTTAACCTATTCCTACTAATCGTACTTTCCTCTCCTTGTGGATTCATGGTACTGCGCTACTCTCCAACTCCATGAAAGAGAAGTGGTGTGTCTAGGTTATGATAATCTCATGCTTCTAATTGAAAGAGCGCAACTCTTGAATCTTCCAACTCTAAAGCGGCTTCAGTGGCTATGACCTTCGAGGCCATCCCCGCTGAACTCATTTCATGGTGTTTTGTCGGATGAAGGTAACTAAATCCTTTCCACTGCCACCCACCCCGCCATTATTCATAGCTCTTTGGCCGCAACTTAGTCTTATAGCTGTTGCATCTTTGTATAGATTTTCTCTTAGCTTAATTACTAGCTATTTTCCCCTCTCGGTCATCGTAAATAAACACTTTAATGAATAAGTGCATTGTTGTCTTTCATAAATAAAAACGTGTAGAAACTACCATCGTTTAGCTGCAGAAGTACAATGAAACAAATTTGGTTCACCCATAAAAAAAACTGTCGTTTCTTACCTCTTTGTGGTTGGATGCATCACTTGTAGGTTCCTTTTAAGAAATGACAGCATTGAGAGAATGGCCTTTTCGAGCTCGGCCTCCATGGAGGCCGAATTTTTTGAAACATTCAACATTCATCCTTTTCAGTTTTTTAAAAAACTAAAAAATTGAAAATTCGTTAGAGGCATAACACACATGTATATAAATTTTTACGTAATACGTTGAAATTCATCAAATTTTATATTTTTCAGATTTTCAAAATTTTCAGTTTTTCGTGAAATACGTTGAATTTTTAGGTTTTTTTGAAATGTAAAAATATAAATTTTGATATTTTCAAGAACCGGCCTCCATGGAGGCCAAGCTCCCAAAGGAATTTTCGCAGGATTGATGCTTGTAAGAAGAAAACAATTTAACAGGTTGCTGAAGTAAAAAAAAAGGAATCCGGATTTGTTCAGGGATTGAACCCTACGTGAATCGAACACGCAACCTTCTGATCTGGAGTCAGACGCGCTACCATTGCGCCAAGGATCCGGTTGGTGTTAGTGTGAGTACCATCATATTCTTATAGCATATTTAAAGTGTTCTTCAGCTGTACTACATGTACATGGCACGCCAAGCCGACGGTACTCTTGCATGAAAAATACTAATAATCTACGGTAGTTTTGGGCTCTGGGCATACACATGCATACGAACCATTTAGTTCGATGCAAAGAAAAAAAAAACCATTTAGTTGGGGATAGGGCCGTCTGTTAGATGCGTGGGAAATGACGAAAACTTGAGATGCATCCATTTCCGCTCCCCTGGCACGTGGACGGCGGAGGGAGCCGACACGTTCGGCCATTGACCGGTAGGTAGGCCCTGGCCTGGCCTGGCTGGGCCCACTTGCAGGTAGAGGTGGGTCTTAACAGGAGGGGAGATCCTTACAGAGGAAGCACCTGCAACGCAACACACACTGTTGCCCGCAGCACAATTTTATTTTAATCAATCATTATAAATCAGCACACACCACACACACACGTGCTACGTACACGTGACATACACGGTGCTCTAGAGCAGGCGTTTCTTCTTCTCTCTGTGCACGACGCACGCTCCAACAGGACAAGGCGGCATGGCACTTGAGACTCCAGACACGACCCCGAGCATGGCAGGGGATCACGGACAGAGACACGCACAGGCTCAGCCGCATCCAAAAGGATGAATCAATGAATGCATGCCAATTCTGAATTTCTGACCAACATACGCGCCTGTTCATCACTTGTTTGGTGGCATGTCAACAGCGCCCCTTCACTGACTGACAGGGATCGCACACTAGCTAGTATGGTTTGTAACAAGATGACACACTGAAATCAGCTTGTTCAGACCAACAAACAAGCTTAGATGTTTCCTTTGCAGTTCAGATGTCACCCACTGAACCGAATCAACCAAGGAGATGTGCAAGAAGAAGAAGAAGAAGAAGAGGGAAAAAAACTCCCCTTGCCAAGAACACAAGAACAGAGTATAAGAGTCGAGTTAATCAGCAGCAGCGGCCGGGGCTCGATCCACCCGCGCATATATGTATGTATCTATCTATGTATGTGTGTGTACCGATCTCTATAAATTAGAATTGAATTTTTGTTTTCTTTTTTCTTTTTTGCTTTGGTGTATAGCAGCAGTGAGTCACCTGCTCATCATCTGATCTCATTGGGATGCCAGATGCCGAATGCCGATGCGGATGCCAGTACCAATGAATTGTTTGTACTAGAGTAGTACGTATATTACAATGGTTGGTTGGGGATCACCTCACGCCGCTCTCACATCCCCTTCTTCTTCTTCTTCTTTTGCAGGGTGCCCGTGGCGACGGCGGCGGCTACGGCGTCGTCGTCGCAGACGCCGCGCGTGCCGTAGCAGTGCAGGAACACCCAGAGCAGGGCGGCGTTGAGGAGGGTGTTGACCACCCACGCCCCGATGCCGCTGCACCCGTCGGCCATCGCCCCGCCGAAGTGCATCCACACGACCCAACTTTGGTGTTGGACTGCGTATCATGATCTGAACAATACGCAGGTAGTCATGGTGGGAGCAGAAAAGATCGATGATGGTGCAGAAGAAGTTAGTATGTATTCTTTCTGTTCCAAAATAGATGACCCAATTTTGTATTAACTTTAGTATAAAGTTGGGTCATCTATTTTGAAACGATGGGAGTACGTAGTAATCCATCCATCTGCTGGCCAGCGGAGGACTAAGAGATCCATGTCGCTGGGTGCAAGGGAAAAGAGGTAGGCATTCAGAGCCGCGCCGTAGGTACGTGCGTTCATGCTTGCATGTTTTCCAGACGATGACAGAGTAAACCAGGGTAATTAAAGTCGATCAGGTGGCCGGATCAAGGGGATCGAGGATGTGTAAATACATGTTTTGGTGTGATGATGATGATGATGGTGTAGCGATGAAATTGCTATAAGAAAACAAAGGAGAAATTGTAGCGCGGTGATCCGGTATATATCATGTAATTGTTTGTGATTAGTGTTGGTCGTATTGTATATGGGGGAAATGTTTTGCTAAAGCACATCTAGATTTATTCTAAGTATTGCACATCTAAGTCCATGTACCACCTCGCATCGCTTGTGTTACTTGAAGGTACCTTCAAGTCTATTACCAAATTGCAATGATCTCTTCTCTGGGTCGGATCCAATAAGGGCATTTCTAACCGATCCCCAATAACCGGTTAGAGGCGCGGTTTTTTACTCCTCTAACCGGCACCTAGCCGATCCCCAATCGGCGCTAGTGGAGCATAAATTATCCTCAGCCGCGCCCTGCCTCCCTATATTTACTCCACCGCTCAGCGGCTAAGTAAAAAGTCCACTCTCCTCCGCTGCCTCCCACGCCGCATCTTCACCGTCGTCGCCCCTCCCACTGCCCTCCGCCGCGGTCCTTGACCAACCGGATTGGTGCCCTCTTGCCCCGTCGCCGGCGCACAACCGGTAGAACTGCGGCTTCCCCGTGTGCCGCCGGATTTGGCGCATCCGACTGCCGGCGACTACGCCTTGCCATGGATTGGCTAGGTACCGGACCGCACAGCCTCGGCAATGCCTCCACGCCACATGCAAGTATTGATTCCGGCTCTAGCCGCTCGGATCTCTCCCGTCGGCGGTTCGCCGGCAAAGACATGCCCGACCGTCTCTCGGGCTCGGCGCTGGCCCAGCGGCTTGTCGGCTCACCATTGTCGGTCATAAAATGCGACGATTGCCCACAACAGGTGGTGCGCCGAGTTTATACCACACCGAAATATCCCGGATGGGTATTCTTCAAGTGCAAAAAAGATGGCATATGTGCTTCTTTTCATTCGGCTGTTCACCAGATTCGGCGCATTTCGGTAGCTCATTGTTGCTATATTTTGTGTGTAGGATGGATGCAAGTTTTGGTATTGGGGAAAATTTACATCGATCTATTGATAGCATAAAAATTGATAGATGCTCGTGCACTCGTTGCTAGAATAAAGACTAAAAATGAGATTAGATGCGAAGCAACGTCTACTTCTTCGAAATCAAGGAAGAAAGAAGTGTGAAAGCTCGAGAAGTTGCAGATCAACAATAAAGACATAGAGAAGATACTAATCCAACTAGTGGGAGCAGTTATGAAAGTTGGATATCTTTTAAAATGTCTAATTATGGTTCTTGTTTTCTTTGGTCGTGATCTCGTAGCGAAAAATTAGTGAATTATGTAATCCAATACATCAAAATGTTCATTGAATGAAATAAAGAAGCAAATAAATGTGTTTCAGTGGCCAAAAATGAAATTTGTTTTACTCATTTATATATAGGGGACCGGTTAGGTCCGGTTTACTCCACCGGATACTCTGCTATTTTTAGGAGATCGGTTAGAAATGCCCTAAGGTGTTAGGAGCAAAATGTAAGTGGGACTTTGTATGTCAACAAACGGCTATGGGTGGTCTTGACATCCTGGACATGGAGTTGATAAATATAATCTACACAGTCAAAAAACAAGAATCTTTCAAGGAACCATGAAATCCCAGCTGTAGGTCTGGATATAATTCATTTCCACCTTGAGATGGGCTTCATGCATGTGCATTTGGTTAATCATCCTTAGTCACCTACACATAATATTTAAATTCAAGGAGAGGTGAACTTTAGAGACTAGAGATGGAGACATATGCCCTTCCTTGTCAAAAGCAGTGTGCATATTTGTTAGACTTGCTACTCGAGGTATTCTAGGATTTCAAATCTCTGACCATAGACATGTCACTCTTGATGGTATTCCTTCTCATTTGCCCAGTTCACACATCAAACATAGGTAGAACTATGTGTAGGGGGCATAGTAATTTCAAAAAAATTCCTACGCACACGCAAGATCATGGCTCCTGAGGCTTCATCCGAGGCAGCACCCCCATCCGCGGGAGAAGGGGGCGACAAGACGCGGGCCTCTCCTGCCCGGTCGTCCTCGCGAGGCCTGGCAGGGCCAGCTAGAGCGAGCTCAGCCCCCATGGCCCAAGCGATTCCCGCGGTGTCTTTGCCTGGCGCCACTGCCGCAGTCGTCGGGGCGCAGAAGGCCCTGACTCATGGCGTTGTGATTACGCTGCCGTCTTCGCCTCCTACTCCGTCAACCGTTATCTCTCCGACTCCTCCTACTGTTCTGGATCGTACTGCTGCTGAGCTAGACCGGCTGCGGAAAGATCTTCTGGGCGCCGACCCTCGCTTGGTGGACGGGCGCCTGGAGTTGGTCTCTGGCTGGGTCCGCTCTGATGCTTCGATTCGATCGGCGCCGACTCGGGCCGCGACAGCCTACGACGAGGAGAAGCAAGCCGTCCTTAAGGCGAAGGCTGTTCGCGACGCCGCCTTGGGTGAGGTTGCGGATGTCTAGGGCCGCTACAAGGTGCTGGAGAGCGAACTGCAAGGCCTGCGCGACCAGCTTGTCGAGGAGGCCCGTGTCCGCCAGGAGAATGAGGAAGGTATGAAGGCCCGCGAGGCTGCCGCCAAGGCCGCTTGGGTGCGCTGGAGCAGGCGTTGGAGGCGAAGAAGATCGAGCTGGACGGCAAGGCGCGGGTCCTGGCCGAGGACCGCGTGGCCTTCGCGAAGCTGGAGGTGAAGGCTCGCACCCTGCTGAAGTCGCTGTACGACAGCGGCCTAGAAAGCCTGTTGGCTGGCGCCAAGGAGGGCCCCGCCAAGCTGCTTCCCTTCCTGGTCCGTGCCCTCGAAGATGTCGCCCTCGGCCTTGGCCCTACGGCTGAGGCTGAGGCGCGCGTCCTTGCTTCTGCGGCGCTAACGCGCGTCCTTACCCACGTATATCTCCGCGACCCCAGCGTTGACCTCGACGGCCTGCTGGAGCCTGTGAGCGGAGAGCTTGCCGCCGTCGCTGCCGAGGCCTTGAAGGGTCACGCGGAGGCCCTGCTGGCGAAGTTCCGGGCCTTTAGCACCAAGCCGAAACGAGGCGCTGCCGGTCTTGAGGCTCCACGAGGCGGAGCTGCACAGCGTAGCACCGTCACCAGCGACGGCGCCACCGAAAAGTGATCCCTTTGCGGCTCCCGTCCTGCTTTAAATTCCTGCAACATGCATTCTGCCTCGTGGAGGCGTTTAAACTTGTGTTTGGCATTCTCAAAGTATTCTATGGACTATAATATTTGCTTTTGAATTCCTTGAGATTTTGTGTTTTTCCTTCCTACTTGCTTGTGTTCTATGTCGGTAGAGCCCGGCCCCGCGCGTACCTCAGCCGTCGTTAGCCCCGACCGGAAACCAGGACGGGGCCAAGGAGTGAGGGGCTACGTGACAAGTTAGGCTCCTGAGTCGCGATGCTCAAGAGTCCCCCTTGACGCACGAACAGCAAGTAGGGAGGTGAGATGCATGGGTGAATTTACCGTTCTACATCGGCAGGGCCCGGCCCCGCGCATACCTCAACCGCCGTTAGCCTTTCAGAACTAAGGGGTGAGGGGCTACGTGACCAGTTAAGCTCCTGAGTCGCGATGCTCAGGAGTCCCCCTTGACGCACGAACAAAAAGTAGGGAGGTGAGATGCATGGGTGAATTTACCGTTCTACGTCGGCAGGGCCCGGCCCCGTGCACACCTCAACCATAGTTAGCCTTTCGGAACTAAGGGGTGAGGGGCTATGTGACCAGTTAGGCTCCTGAGTCGCGATGCTCAGGGGTCCTCCTTGACGTTCAAATGGTCTTCGTACCTTGGCTCCGCTCGGGGAGAGGTGTGCGACGAACCAGGCCCGAGGGGTCTGGCTGGGTGGCATGCGCCTAGGCGTGACCCTGGCGCAGCCCCCGTGCCCAGCCCCCTCGCGCGGCACTCCCGAGGGGAGGCGTTACGATGAGGCCGGACACTGAGCTCTGGGCTCCCTGAGGTTGATGCAGCCGGGGTCCATCCTCAGTTGTTTATCACTAGCACGGAGCATAGCGCTTCCGTATGTGTACGGGCATAGCCGCTCCTCGGCAGTGTCGTCAGCCAGCGTGGAGCATGGTGCTTCCACTGGTGCGTAGGAGGGGGCTCCCCTCCGGGAGGAGCCCCCGGGGCATGTACAGCCCCGCCCTGACACGTGGCTAGCACGGTAGGGCCTGGCGAGGTGTATCTGGGCACCCGTGAGCCAGCGCGGGATTCACGGGGCCCTACCTCAAGGCGGGTTGCGCCTGGCTCTGGGCCTTTTCTTGTAATGTGTCCCTGCAGGTTTGGTTAGATGTCGGTGCTCTACGTCCTCGGGTCCCGGCCCTCGAGCGGGGCTCAGCCGTCGCTGGCATGCCAGGTCGCGATGCCGTGGACATGGCCAAAGGGTGAGGGCTGAAGAGCCAGTAAGAGCCCATGAGTCGCGATGCTCAGGTACCCCCCCTTTAACGTGCAAGCAGCTGACATGAAGAAAGAAGGGTGCCATGGGCAAGTATCACACAATGATAATGATGGGTCACGACCCGAATAAACGCGAGAGGGATACATGCCACCGGGTCTGGCCCGTGTGGCTTGGGGATAATGCAGCCTGAGGGGCGCCCCCGATAAAGTAAGCTGAAAACATGAACTAAAGGAGATACATGCCGCAGGGACGGACCCACGCGGCCTGGGAATAATGCAGCCCTAGGGGGCACTCCTAGCTGAAAATGAAACTCGAAGGATGTCACCTGACGATGTTGAAGATGGAGGGATGCTGAAGTAGCGGACGGCGTGTGCTGTGGGAGACGATCTTCACGAGCCCCCAGGCCCTGGGGCCTCGGGAGGCTCCGGAGGCGCTGGCGGCTCCTCGCGGACCATCTCCATCTCCGCCAGGACTGCAGAATGCCTGACTGCCTGAGCCTCCAAGATGCTCCTCATGAGGCATTGACGCACCGCAGCCGCGTTCGGCAGGCCGTGAGGCATGCGAACATAGCTGTGGGGTGGACCTTCGCAGCGCCCCATGCGTGAGGGCCAGAGGCGCTCCTGAGAGGCGGCTCGGTTGAGTCCTGGTATGTTGATGCAGACGCGTAGCCCACCATCCTCGCCTGGATGGGGAGCTACGGCGGGTAAGCGGCAGCTGCCGCTCATGACTCTTGACTCCTGCAGCTCCTGAATGATCTCGTTGATGAACTCCTGGGGGTTTGGCCCTCCATGTCTTGCTCCTTCTTGAGGGAAACGTGCGTTGAAGCACGCCTCCAAGTGGTGCCCGAGCGCCTCCCTCGCGATCCTAGCAAAGTCGATGGCCCTCCAGGAGAGAGCCCCCAAGCCCTGCTCGAGGAGGGCGCTGGGCGCGCCTTCCTATGCGGCGGAAGGAGGCGCCCCTAAATAGGCGCGGACCCTGAGGGGCCTGCCTCCCGAGGGGTCGGGCCAGGCAACGTCTTCTTCTTCTTGGGGGCGGCCTCGGGAAGCCTCCCGCTTCCGTGATCTAGGTCTTCAATTGATGCGGCTTGGAAAGCGCGTTCCAGAGAACACACAGCGTCTCTTTCTTCACAGGGCACCATGATGACTCCACCGCTTCCTGGCATCTTGAGGACATTGTAGCAGTGATGGGTCACGGCCATGAACTTGGCCAGGGCTGGGTATCCGAGGATGGCATTGTACGGCAGACGGATGTGAGCGACGTTGAAGTCAATGAGCTCGGTGCAGTAGTTGTCGCGCTGCCTGAAGGTGACAGGAAGGCGGACCTGCCCTATCGGAAATGTGGAACCATCAGTGACTCCTGAGAAAGGCTTGGTCGGCCGCAGTTGATTGTATGGCACTTGGAGATTGTTGAACGTCTCGACGGATAGGACATTGAGCCCCGCTCCGTCATCGATGAGGGTCCTGGTGACTTGCACATTGCTGATGATTGGGGAGCAAAGCATCCGGAGGACTCCGGCTGTGGCCGCACACTTGAGCTGATCCGCTGAGCTGAACGTGATAGCGCACGATGACCACCTGAGAGGGCGTGTGGCCTCAAGCTTGGGAAGGACTGCATTCACTTCGCGGGTGAACTGCTTGAACATGCGCTGAGAGGCCGGGGCTTGAGCGCCGCCCAAGATGCAAGCGATTGCGCGGTTCCTGGAAGCCCCCAGCCCCCTCGTCCTGGTGATGGTCTTCGTTCCTCCTTGGCTGTGGTGGCAGAGGAGGGAGGTCTGCATTGCCTTGTGGGCGATCCTCGCGAGGCTGATCTCTCCAACCCCCCTCGCGAGGTGGGTCCCTCCAACCTCCCTCATGAGGCTGGTCCTGCCAGCGGTCCTCGCGAGGTCGGTCGCGCCACCCTTGGCCTGGGCCACGGTCTTCCCATCGTCCTCCACCTCTTCCTCCTCCTCGGCCATAGCCCCGGTCGCTGCGCTCGGGGCGTCGGCCGGCACGTATGTATCGCACGGCCCTAAGCTCTTGGCATTCGTTGGTGTTGTGGGTATGGAGGTCGTGGTACACGCAGTACCGGCTGCCCTTGGATGACTCAGGCTGATCCCTGCCTCGCTTGGTGTCTGGCTCTGCTGCAAGCATTGCATCCCCCTTGCGCTTCACGTCCTTAGTCTTGGGCTTCTTCTCTTCTTGGTCAGCAACTGGCAGCTCAAGGAGGGACAGGCGCCCTTCCTCAGCCCTAGCGCACTTGGTCGCTAGATTGAACAGCTCCAGGGAGGTGCACAGGTCTTCATGGATTGCGAGATCCTCCTTCATCTTGATGTCACACACGCCGTCGGAGAAGGCTGAGATGATGGCCTCCTCGGACACCTTGGGGATCTTAAGGCGAGCGTTGTTGAAGCGCTGGATGAACTTCTGCAGGGTCTCTCCCGGCTGCTGCTTGATGCAGTGCAAGTCGCTCATGGCCAGGGGCCGGTCGCGAGTGCCTTGGAAGTTGGCGATGAATCGGGTGCGCATCTCGTCCCAGGAGGATATCGTGCCTGGAGCCAGGTTCAGGAGCCAGGTGCGGGCGCCGTCCTTGAGCGCCATGGGGAACTAGTTCGCCCTGACCTTCTCGTCCCCGTTGGTGGCTTCGATGCCCAGCTCATAGAGCTGGAGGAACTCAGCAGGGTCAGTCGTGCTGTCGTAGCTTAGGGGCGGGTCTGTCTTGAACTTGCCCGGCCAGGCCACGCTGTGCAGCTCGGCGGAGAAGGCACGGCAGCCTGCAGTGGCCGCGGGAGGCCTTGGGCGATGGAGAGCTTGATCTTGGAAGTCCTGGTGCACTGCCTCCAGGCACAGCGCGGGGTCTTGGTGCGCCAGAGCAGGTGCGCGCTCGTGCCGAGCCGGTGCAGGGAGCACGCGAGCGGCTTCTTGGGGACGAGGGATCTCCTGGCAGCTCTTCTCTTGCTGCGCTGGTGCCGGACGGAGTGAGTTCCGCCCAGGGGCCATGCGCCTTGGGGCCAAGGTGCCTTCTTGAGGGGGAGGCGGCTGAGGCGCCCCCGGAGCTTCGTCGCCCGCGTCGGGCGGTGCGCGGTGCAATGAGAGGGACGGTGCAGGGGATCCCCCAGCGGCGCTGACGAGCTCGGTGATGCGGGTGAGCCACTCGTCGTAGAGGTCGTCGACAGGACGGTAGTGCAGAAGCTCCCACGCCAGGAGCAGCGCGGCGTGCGCGTCCGCAGGAGCGCGACGGGCGTGGAATGAGGAGCCGGTCGGAGTCATCAACGAAGTGGCGGTGCGGCCTTCTCGCCGCACTGATGGGTGCAAAGACGACGCCTGTTGTTTGTTCCCCGCCAGGCCAGTGGCGGCGTTGACGGCAGGCGACGGGGAACGAAGGCGGCACCCGCCGACGGGGGCCGTCTGAGCGACGCGAGTGGCGAGGGCGGCCCGGCGCTCGGCGCGAGCGCGACGTGCGTCCGACATAGATGGGATGAGCGGTGAAAACACGAGGCGACAGAAGGCGGATTCTGGTGCACCCCTACCCGGCGCGCCAAATGTCGGATTTCGGGTTCCGACAGACCCTTGAGGTTCGAACACTGGGGTGCACACGGAGATCACACCCCCAACCTACTCATATCTCACCGCCTCGCTAGGATCTAAACTACACGAAGAACAACACAAAGGGCACAAGATTTATACTGGTTCAGGCCACCATTGTGGTGTAATACCCTACTCCAGTGTGTGGTGTGGTGGATTGCCTCTGGGGCTGACGAACAATACAAGGGAAGAACATCCTCGCGAGGGTCTGTTCCTATGGTGGTGTTGTCCACGGTTCTTCTCTCTGGTTGGTCTCTAGATTGGATGCCGATGGATCCGGTCCCTCTACCCTGGGGGTGGCTAGTCCTATTTATAGGCGGGGGCCCTGGGCCTCTTCCCAAATATTGAGCGGGAAGGGCGCCAACAATTGGCCATTTTGAAGGGGAACATCTAGTACACTTATCCTGACTAAAGTTGGTCCTCGCCTGCCAAAGACCCTGACGATGACACTGGCTTGGGCTCCACGATGACCTCCTTTCTGCCGCCCTCCTGGTCTTGGTCTTGTTGTATCAAAATGGTTGCCTTTGCTTGATACCCTTGCCTGTGCTTGCCCCCTTTGCACCAAAGGGGAAACAAGGACTCTGCGCAGGCCGGCGCCCGCGTGGCGCCCACTTGGCCTTGGTCGTCATGGCTTGCGTCACGGGCACCTTGTGAGGTACCCCGCCTTGATCTCTCCGCCTCCTCGCGAGCCAGCCTGATGAGGTCGTGCCTGAGGAAGCCTCCTGTCGTCCTTCCCCGCGAGGCTTGGCCCCTCGCGAGGGTCTTGAGCATGTGTTGATGAAGATGGGCCATATTGGGCCATTCCTTGAGCCACGCCGCAGGCCGCAGGCAGGCAAGTCTGGGTACCCCCATTCCCAGAACGCTGACACAGACATTCTGAGAATAGGCTCACTGACAGAACTATTCTCCTCCATCTTGCAGCTGTAGAACTTATTGGAGACTTCATATCTCTCAATCCGGGCATTTGCTTGAAATATTAACTTCAACTTCTAGAACATCTCATATGCCCCATGACGTTCAAAACGTCGTTGAAGTCCCGGTTCTAAGCCGTAAAGCATGGCACACTGAACTATCGAGTAGTCATCAGCTTTGCTCTGCCAGACGTTCATAACATCTGGTATTGCTCCTGCAGCAGGTTTGGCACCTAGCGGTGCTTCCAGGACGTAATTTTTCTGTGCAGCAATGAGGATAATCCTCAAGTTACGGACCCAGTCCATGTAATTGCTACCATCATCTTTCAACTTAGCTTTCTCAAGGAACGCATTAAAATTCAACGGAACAACAGCACGAGCCATCTATCTACAACAAACATAGACAAGAAAAATACTATCAGGTACTAAGTTCATGATAAATTTAAGTTCAATTAATCATATTACTAAAGAACTCCCACTTAGATAGACATCCCTCTAGTCATCTAAGTGATCACGTGATCCAAATCAACTAAACCATGTCCGATCATCACGTGAGATGGAGTAGTTTTCAATGGTGAACATCACTATGTTGATCATATCTACTATATGATTCACGCTCGACCTTTCAGTCTTCGTGTTCCGAGGCCATATCTGTATATGCTAGGCTCATCAAGTTTAACCTGAGTATTCCGTGTGTGCAACTGTTTTGCACCCGTTGTATTTGAACGTAGAGCCTATCACACCCGATCATCACGTGGTGTCTCAGCACAAAACTTTCGCAACGGTGCATACTGAGGGAGAACACTTCTTGATAATTAGTGAGAGATCATCTTAAAATGCTACCGTCAATCAGAGCAAGATAAAATGCATAAAGGATAAACATCACATGCAATCAATATAAGTGATATGATATGGCCATCATCATCTTATGCTTGTGATCTCCATCTCTGAAGCACCGTCGTGATCACCACCGTCACCGACGTGACACCTTGATCTCCATCGTAGTATCGTTGTCGTTTCGCCATCTATTGCTTCTACGACTATCGCTACCGCTTAGTGATAAAGTAAAGCAATTACGGGGCGCTTGCATTTCATACAATAAAGCGACAACCATATGGCTCCTGCCAGTTGCCGATAACTCGGTTACAAAACATGATCATCTCATACAATAAAATATAGCATCACGTCTTGACCATATCACATCACAACATGCCCTGCAAAAACAAGTTAGACGTCCTCTACTTTGTTGTTGCAAATTTTATGTGGCTGCTATGGGTTGAGCAAGAACCGTTCTTACATACGCATCAAAACCACAACAATAGTTCGTCAAGTTAGTGTTGTTTTAACCTTCTCAAGGACCGGGCATAGTCATACTCAGTTCAACTAAAGTTGGAGAAACTGACACCCGCTAGTCACCTATGTGCAAAGCACGGCGGTAAAACCAGTCTCGCGTAAGCGTACGTGTAATGTCGGCCCGGGCCACTTCATCCAACAATACCGCCGAACCAAAGTATGACATGCTGGTAAGCAGTATGACTTGTATCGCCCACAACTCACTTGTATTCTACTCGTGCATATAACATCAACGCATAAAACCTAGGCTCGGATGCCACTGTAGGGGAACGTGGTAATTTCAAAAAAAATCCTACGCACAAGCAAGATCATGGTGATGCATAGCAACGAGAGGGGAGAGTGTCGTCCACGTACCCTTGTAGACCGAAAGCGGAAGCGTTAGAACAACGCGGTTGATGTAGTCGTACGTCTTCACGGCCCGACCGATCAAACACCGAAACTACGGCACCTCCAAGTTCTTGCACACGTTCAGCTCGATGACGTCCCTCGAACTTCGATCCAGCCGAGTGTCGAGGGAGAGTTCCGTCAGCACGACGGCGTGGTGACGATCTTGATGTTCTACCATCGCAGGGCTTCGCCTAAGCACCGCTACAATATTATCGAGAAGGACTATGGTGGAGGGGGGCACCGCACACGGCTAAGAGATCAAGAGATCAATTGTTGTGTCTATGGGGTGCCCCCTCCCCCGTATATAAAGGAGTGGAGGAGGGGGCCGGCCAAGGGGGGTGGCGCGCCCTAGGGGGGGAGTCCAACCCCCACCAGGAGTAGGACTCCCCCTTTTCCTATTAGGAGAAGGAGAGGGAAGGAAGAGGAAGGAGGGAGGAAGGAAAGGAGGGCCCGGCCCCCCTCCCAATTCGGATTGGGCTTGGGGGGGGGGCTCCCTTGCTCCTTTCCCCTCCTTTCCACTAAGGCCCAATAAAGCCCATATACCTCCCGGGGGGTTCCGATAACCTCCCGGAGCTCAGGAATTGTCCCAATCTCACCCAGAACCTTTCCGGTGTCCAAATATAGTTGTCCAATATATCGATTTTTATGTCTCAACCATTTCGAGACTCCTCATCATGTCCGTGATCACATCCGAGACTCCGAACAACCTTTGGTACATCAAAACTCATAAACTCATAATAAAACTGTCAACGAAACCTTAAGCGTGCGGACCCTACGGGTTCGAGAACTATGTAGACATGAGCGGGACACGTTTCCGGTCAATAACCAATAGCGGAACCTGGATGCTCATATTGGCTCCTACATATTCTACGAAGATCTTTATCGGTCAAACCTCATAACAACATACGTTGTTCCCTTTGTCATCGGTATGTTACTTGCCCGAGATTCGATCGTCGGTATCCAATACCTAGTTCAATCTCGTTACCGGCAAGTCTCTTTACTCGTTACATAATGCATCATTCCGTAACTAACTCATTAGCTACATTGCTTGCAAGGCTTATAGTGATGTGCATTACCGAGAGGGCCCAGAGATACCTCTCCGACAATCGGAGTGACAAAACCTAATCTCAAAATACGCCAACTCAACATGTACCTTTGGAGACACCTGTAGAGCTCCTTTATAATCACCCAGTTACGTTGTGATGTTTGGTAGCACACAAAGTGTTCCTCTGGTAAATGGGAGTTGCATAATCTCATATCTGTAGGAACATGTATAAGTCATGAAGAAAGCAATAGCAACATACTAAACGACCAAGTGCTAAGCTAACGGAATGGGTCATGTCAATCACATCATTCTACTAATGATGTGATCCTGTTAATCATATGACAACTCATGTCTATGGTTAGGAAACATAACCATCTTTGATTAATGAGCTAGTCAAGTAGAGGCATACTAGTGATATTAAGTTTGTCTATGTATTCACACATGTATCATGTTTCCGGTTAATACAATTCTAGAATGAATAATAAGCATTTATCATGATATAAGGAAATAAATAATAATTTTATTATTGACTCTAGGGCATATTTCCTTCACTATGCTCCAACCCAGAGGTACCATGACACCTAAGCTCTGGAGCAATTCCTCTCGCTTTGGAGTACACTTCAAAACTTTCACTCCACCCCTCTGACCCAAGCTTCATATTATGTAAAGTAATACCTCTAAGAGCATCTCCAGCCGCGCCCCCAACAGGCCCCCCAGGCCGTTTTTTGGCGTTGGCGCCCAAAAAACGTCACAGTCGTGCCCCCAGGAGCCCGTTTTTCGTCGGTTTGGGCCGAAACTGGCGCCAGCGGACCCAGGCCGAACCCGGCGCGCTGGGGCACCTGGGGGCGTCGGGGAAACCGATTTTGGCGCGAACGAGAGTGGGCCCGCCGAGTTAGCGACACGCCGCTTCATCGTCCTCATCGCCTCGGTTCCTGTGGGAATCAATGTCAAGGCTGTCGCGTTGCCGTGCCGGTCAGCCTTCATTGATGCCTCACAGGTAGCACAGAGAAGGCGCCACGACTCGTGTCCCGCCACGCGTCACCCGGCATGCAGATTCTCACCGCCCAGCTTCGGCTATAAAAGACGACCTCCCCGCCAGTGAACACCATAACTCGCCTTCTCTCTCGCTCCGACTCACCACAGAAACAACTCTTCCCCCCTCTTCCCTGCCGACGAGCAATGGCTGAGCGATACCCTAGTGACGCTGCGGCGGCGAACGGTTTCGGCCGCCGCCATCTCCACGAGCCCGAGGCGCGCCTCCTCTACAAGGCCGACTATCCGGCGACCCTAGGCATGCGGGTGCCGGGCACGTGGAAGTTGAGCGCCGGCGGCGTCCCAATACCTCCGATGCCCACAGGAGCTGAACGGCGGGCCGAGATCACCCACATCCGCTCGTCACTACCGGAGGCACGGCGGAACGAGCCGAGGTACGCCGCCGATAGCCACACGTTATGGATGATGTTCTTCAAGTGTCGTCGTGAAGAGCAGATCGCCTCCACCAATGGCACCATCCACCGCTTCTGATACAACACGGACAGGGGGCGCGAATGGTGGGGTGTGCCCGGCCGCACCCTCGAGGCCGTCCTCGACTACATCGAGACCGGCAACACGCCATGCCTCATGTACCCGGCGCGCCCGTCCTTCTCTCGTCATCGTGTTAGCTCATGGATGCCGCGGCGAATGGGGTCGGCGACCTCCTCGTCGTCCGGCTCCGGTTCTATCTCCTCCGGGTCGCCGACGCTATGCCCCGTCAAGCCGGAGCCGCAGGAGACGTCGCGGGTGCGGCGCCCTCATCATCAACGAGGGCGGCCACCCCTTCCCGCGCACCCTCCGCCTAGTCCGGTCGAAGACCGAGCCGGAGTTGCCCCCCGAGCATGCGGCGATGGCCGCTGACAATGAGACCGCCCTCAAGTGGGCGAAGGAGGACTACGTCCGCGAGCAGGTGGCTCGCCAGCACCGGGCCTACGAGGAGGCCCGGCATCGCGGTCGCGAGGAGGGCGGCGTCTTCGTCCAACACCCCGCGCGTCGGCGACCCTGGTCAGGGGTGCAGCAGGGATGGCGGCGGCACGCAGGGCGACGGCGATGGCTGGGACGATGGCAGCGGTGACGACGACTACACCCGGTTCTACAGGCTCCTTGGCATGTACAAGGCGGGCGGCGGCCACGGCGTAGTAGGTCTAGGGGTAGTTCGTTTGTTTTCTGTTTTTTTTTGTACAAATTTCAATGACAAATCACCTAGTTTGTGCCGAAATCGAATCGAATCGCTGAGTTTGCACCGAGTTCGGGGCGACGCGGGGGCGACGACTGGGAACGCAATCGCCCCCACGCCTATAGTACGCGCCGGCTTGGCCCGGGACAGCGGCGGGCCGAACCGCTGGAGTTGCTCTAAGGCACCTACTCTGGTAGCTCAACTCTCTGTTACAAATTGTAGGTTTATTTCATCGTACATTCATAGAGATTAGTAGGAGATAAAAAATCCTCTGACATGCCAATTCTTTCCATGGCTTGTTATCTGGGAGAAATGCTTGGCAATACAGCAAAGCAAGGTTGGCATCATAATCCATCTGCCCCTATTGCCGCATTTATCAAGAGTCTTCATGCCACCTCATGGTTAACTGGCCCTACTCCATTGATATCTTGTGTCCAATCATCACAACCTCTCACATGTTGGCCTCTCCTTTAAACTATTCCTACTAATCATACTCTCCTCTCCTTATGGATTCATGGTACTGCGCTACTCTCCAACTCCATGAAAGAGAAGTGGTGTGTCTTGATTATGATAATCTCTAGTTGAAAAGGCACAACTCTTGAATCTTTCAACTCTAAAGCGGCTTCAGTGGTTATGACCTTCGAGGCCATCCCCGCTAAACTCATTTCATGGCGTTATGCCAGATGAAGGTAACTAAATGCTTCCACTGCTACCCACCCCACCACTATTCATAGCTCTTTGGCCGCAACTTAGTCTTAGTTGTTGCATCATTGTATAGATTTTCTGTGAGCATAATTAGTAGGTATTTTTTCCACTGAACCCGGTCATCGTAAAAAAAACACTTTAATGACCAAGGGCATAGTTGTCTTTCATAATAAGAAAACATGCAAAATCTACCATTGTTTAGCCGCAGAAGTACAATGAAACAAATTTGGTTCATCCATAAAAAGAAAAAGTCATTTCTTACCTCTTTGTGGTTGGATGCATCACTTGCAGGTTCCTTTTAAGAAATGGCAGCATTGCAAGAACGTCCTTTTGGAGCTTGGCCTCCATGGAGGCCGAATTTTTTGAAAAAATCAAAATCCATACTTTTCGGTTTTAAAAAAATGAATAAAATTATACAAGTATACAAGGATTTGATGTGTATGTTTGTAAAATTTCAAGATGAAATATCTTGAGATGCGATTTGTACATAAAGAACACATTCATGGACTTCTGAGATGAATAGTGTCATGTGTTGAAAAGCCATTGATTTTTCTTTTTTGCACAGTCCTCATTTCAACATATTTCGTAAAAATTTACACACATGTGTGTTATGCCTCCATGTTCTATATATATTTCAGAATTTTTTGAAATGTAAAAATAAAATTTTGGTGCATTCTGAAATTTTCAAAAACAGGCGAAATTTCCGCAGGATTGATGCTTGTAAGAAGAAAACACTTTTCCCCTATGCCTCGCGCTTAGGGTTTTTCCTCCTCTCGGGCGATCTGCCGCCCCTGAGTTCTTCCACCCTTCGCAAGGCCTGATCGCCGTCCCCGTCGATCGCGCACTGCCCATCCACGCCAGGATGGCCTCCCCCTCGGATGCCAACTCTGCCACCAGCGGAGGCGCTTCGGCGGCCGCAACCCCCATCCTGGAAGACTTCTTTGATCAGCTAGATCTGAACGACGAGGAGTTCAATGATGTTGAGATTGATGAGGAGGATCCAGAAATCAAGGAGAGTGTTAGGTGGCTAGCCCTAGCTAGGCTTCACACCGATAAGAATTTCTCGCAGGCAGCCTTCTACAAGGATATGAGGGCGGCCTGGAATCCGGCGCAACGGGTGAGATTTCGCCTAGTTGGACCCAACAGATTCGTTGTCCAAGCTTCTTGCCTGGGCGATTGGGAGCGGATGATGCTGCAGGGCCCTTGGCTCTTCCGCAACATGGCAGTGTTGATGTGTTCGTACGATGGTTTCACCAAGGCGGATGATGTGATTTTTGATCATATGCCTATCTGGCTACAAGTCCACAAACTGCCTGATCCCTACTGCAAACAAGGTATTGTGGAGCGACTCCTTAAAGGGGCTGGAGAAATCCTGGAGATGAGGTTGAACGGCAATACCCGTGGGGACTATATTAGGGTTAGGGTAAACCATGACATCAAGCAGCCTCTGACAAAGTTTGTTAGCATCGTTCGAGCGCAGGAGAGACAGGTTTATTTGGTGCGGTATGAGAAGTTGGCTCGTTTTTGCAGTTTCTGTGGTAGGATTGGTCATGAGCACAAGGAGTGCGGATACGGGGTTCATGATAAGCAAAGTCTCAAGTTTGGCGACTGGCTATACGCTGACGGCCCTACTAGGCCGAGGCCTGAGCAAACCCCCAGCAGGGGAGACAAATCTCGCCCGACAAAGAATGGCAGCCCTAGTGCACCTTTGGACCCTGGCCTCAAGGCTATGGATCCCGAGACGCTTGACACAGCAACAAGCCCCGTGAAGAACCCGGGGACAGTCATCGATGTTGATAGGGATGCGAGGAAAAGATTGAATATGGATAGTGCTGGAGATGAAACTCTGATCAAACCAAAAAGCATGAATGAGATGCTGGCCATTACGGATGGCAGCGGTCAAGATTTAGGAGAGAATGCCTCGCCAACGAGCAGCTCTTCTAGCAGTAAACGTGCAAAGCTAACCAAGGATCTTGCGTCCACTTAGAGATCGTCGGCTTCCCTCGAGGAAGACCGTCGGGCACAATGAATACCGTAGTTTGGAACTGCCGGGGGGGGGGGGCGCCGGACAGTTCGTGAGGTTTTGGCCCTCTCAAAAGCCAATAACCTCAAGCTTGTCTTCCTGTGCGAGACTAGGCAAGCTACTGTGAAAATAGAGAAGATACGTTGGAGACTCGGTCTGAAAGGATTTCATGGTGTGAGTAGTGAAGGGAGGAGTGGGGGCTTAGCACTTTTCTGGGATGAGTCCCTCTCGGTCACGGTGAATGATTCCTGTAATCGTTTTATTGATGTTAGTGTGGTCGATGGTGGATCGGGCACGTCTTGGAGGTGCACCTTTGTCTATGGGGAGCCTCGGGTGGAAAACCGTTATCGTATGTGGGAGCATCTCTGCCGGCTTCGAGCTCTCTCGCGCGAGCCGTGGATGGTGTGTGGTGACTTTAATGAAGCTTTGTGGCAACATGAGCACTTGTCAAGGACAGAACGTTCGGAGGCTCAAATGGTGGCCTTTAGAGATTGCTTGGAGATGTGTGAGCTCGAAGACCTAGGCTTCATGGGGATTCCGTTCACGTATAACAATGGCCAGGATTCAGACCGTAATGTTCAGGTCCGATTGGACCAGGCTTGTGCTGATGAAGCTTGGCGGGATATGTTTCCGTTGGCAAAGGTGGTTCATTTGGCCACCTCATGTTCGGATCATTGCCCCCTGTTGATACACTTGGAGGGTCTGTAGGACCAGCAGCGTCGTCCCACCTCCTTGCGTTATGAAATCATGTGGGAACATGATACTGGCCTGCCTCAAGTGATTGCTGATGCATGGAACACACACAAAACTACAGGCGGCATGGGGTCGGTGGCCAGGTCCCTCCGGGAGGTTCTGAAGGATATGAAAGAATGGAGTAAGAAGCAGTTTGGCAATGTGTTGAAGGATATTGAGAGGCTCTGCACGCAACTGGCTGGAGCAGACCGTACTGTAGTCCGGGATAAAATGAACCAGCTCGATGAGCTCCTCTACAGGGAGGAGATGCTATGGCTCCAGCGATCGCGGATCACTTGGCTGAAGGAAGGTGAGCGCAACACCAAATATTTGCATCGGAGAGCTATTTGGTGGGCCCATAGGAATCTTATACAACGCCTATGGAAGCAGGATGGATCATGGTGCAGCGTGCCATCGGATATGGAGAGGATGGCCCACTCCTATTTCAAGGAGATTTTCACAAAAGATCCTACCCTATCCCCGGATGAGGTGTTGGATTGCATTGCTCCAAAAGTTACAGAGGAAATGAACATGATGTTATGTAGGCCTTATTCAGAAGAGGAGATTTCTAATGCTTTATTTCAGATCGGGCCTCTAAAAGCTCCGGGATGTGATGGACTACCTGCAAGGTTTTTCCAACGGAATTGGGCTCTACTCAAAACTGAAATTGTTGCTGCGGTTCGTGAGTTCTTTGCGTCTGGGGTTATGCCGGATGTTGTCAATGATACGGCTATAGTGCTAATTCCTAAGGTTCCTTTTCCCAAGGACCTGAAAGATTTTAGGCCAATTAGCTTGTGCAACATTATATACAAGATCATCTCAAAATGCATGGTCAACAGATTGCGGCCTATTCTCAATGAGCTCATATCTGAAAATCAGAGCGCCTTCATCCCGGGGAGGCTGATCTCTGATAACTCTATAATTGCGTTTGAATGTATTAACCATATCCAGTCCGTAAGGAACAATGTAGCTGATCTTTGTGCTTACAAACTTGATCTCTCCAAGGCCTATGACAGGGTGGATTGGGTGTTCTTGGAAAAGGCCTTGGCCAAATGGGGCTTCTCACCTGCCTGGATTGCTCGGGTTATGGCATGTGTGTCGTCGGTGAAATACTCGGTAAAATTTAATGGGAAGCTGCTGGAGTCCTTCTCTCCGTCGAGGGGTCTCCGTCAAGGTGATCCTTTGTCGCCCTTCCTCTTTTTATTTGTGGCTGATGCTCTTTCTGCGTTGGTGGAAAAGGCAGCAAGGGAGGAAGGCCTGAGTGGAATCAAGATCAGTAGAAGTGCTCCGGTGATTACACACCTCTTATTTGCGGATGATTCACTCCTATTTTTCCGTGCTACTAATCAGCAGGCATTGTTAGTGAAAGGGGTGTTGAACACATTTGCGACGGCGACTGGACAACTCATAAACCCGTCGAAGTGTTCCATTCTTTTCTCAAGCCAATGCCAACCGGACGTGATTCAAGAGGTCAAAAACACGCTAGATATCACCCTAGAAGCATTCGAGCCCAAGTACTTGGGCCTGCCGGTTCCGGAAGGGAGAATGCATAAAGGGAAATTTGAGACTCTCCAAGAGCGTTTGAGGAAAGTTCTTGTGGATTGGAGTGAGCAGTACATGTCGTCGGGGAACAAGGAGATTCTTATTAAATCAGTGGCACAGGCCATACCTGCATATGCAATGACTGTCTTCAAACTCCCGGCTTCGGTGTGTGATGATCTAACAAGAATGATACGCCAGTATTGGTGGGGGGTAGAGAACGGGAAGAAGAAGATGGCATGGATGAGTTGGGATAAGCTGCGTTTGACTAAACCCATGGGAGGCATGGGGTTTAGGGATATGAGGGCGTTTAACCAGGCACTACTTGCTAAGCAGGCCTGGCGGCTCCTGGATAGGCCGGATAGCCTATGTGCGCGGTTGTTGAAGGCAAAATACTATCCGTCTGGTCAGCTTTTGGATACGGTGTTCCCGAGCTCCGGATCTGAGGTATGGAAGGGAATCCTACATGGCCTTGAGCTGGTCAAGAAAGGCGTCATTTGGCGAGTTGGTAATGGCTTGAAGATTCGTACTTGGCGCGACCCTTGGCTACCCCGGCCTTCCTCCTTCCGCCCGATAACTCCAAAAGGAAACTGTCACTTTAACAGAGTCTCTGACTTTTTGGATGACAATGGC
Source organism: Triticum aestivum (assembly GCF_018294505.1). Lineage (NCBI taxonomy): Eukaryota > Viridiplantae > Streptophyta > Magnoliopsida > Poales > Poaceae > Triticum > Triticum aestivum. Next base: position 759,603,431 of record NC_057798.1, on the reverse strand, counting down.
ACATGGAATCAAGCTTGGCTGAGGGAGTTCTTTTGGCAAATGGATGTTGATCACATCCTGAAAATTAGAACTTCGCCTCGACAACGTGAGGACTTTTTGGCCTGGTTTCCGGAAAAGAGGGGGGTTCACGGTGAGAAGTGCATGCAAACTGGCTACACATGATCATAATGTTATTACGGCAAATGGTGCTTCAAGTACTGCCCCAGATGGGAACCGTTCGGGATGGAACTACATCTGGAAGTCCGGGGTTCCTCAGAAAATGAAGATCAATGCATGGAGATGTGTAACGGGGACTATGGAAACACAGAGTTGCAAGGCTTACAGACATCTGACGACGCGCTCAACCTGTCATATATGTGGGATGGAGGAGGAGGACTCATTCCATGCCTTAGTAACTTGCTCACATGCACGAAGCCTCTGGATTAACATGCGTCGCCGCTGGCCACTCCCGGAGGATGATTTCCTGATTCATGATGGGAAAAAATGGCTAACTTCTTTGCTGGCGAAGTGTACGACCGATGTCCGAGATATGCTGCTTATGTTTATTTGGCGGATTTGGCAGCTCCGCAACGACTTGACCCATGGAAAGGAGGTCCCTCCTGTACCAGCCACCGTCGACTTCCTCGACAGTTATTACAAGTCCATAAAGCTTTCTGCATGTCACACTACGGAGGAGATTATTAAAGGAAAAATGTCAACCAGGGAGAAGTCGTTGCCAGAGCAAGGGGGCAGGGTCATATCGACTCCCTGGCCGGCGCCGCAGCTAGGCCGGGTGGCCCTGTCAGTTGATGGCTCGTTCCTGAAGGAGGATGGCTCTGCAGCTGTCGGTATGGTGCTTAGAAACGACAAAGGAGATGTTCTAATGGCAGCCTACCGCTTCATCTTCTACTGCAATGACCCGCTGGAAGCAGAACTACATGCGATCATGCAAGGTTTGGCCCTAGCAATACAACACTCTGACTTACCGGTGGTGGTTCAATCGGACTCGGCTGAAGCTTTGTCTAGCTTGACAAATGATGCACTTCGTCGTTCGGCGTATGGACAGATCGTCATGGAGATTAAAGCACTTCTAGGTACTAGGGAGTTTTTTCCTCAAAAGATTACTAGACTTCAAAATAGAGTTGCCGATCGGTTGGCTAAGTATAGTCGCACCGAGCGTGCCACGGTTGTCTGGCTGGGCTCGGTTCCACCTTGTATTGAGGACTTGTGGCCTCTCGACTGTAACTCTATAACTCTTCAATAAAGCTCCCTTTGCCCTCGCAAAAAAAAGAAAAAAACAATTTAATAGATTGCTGAAGTAAAAAATAAAAAAATATCCGGATTTGTTCAGGGATTGAACCCTACGTGATCAATAAAGCTCCCTTTACCCTCACAAAAGAAAAAGAAGAAAACAATTTAATAGATTGCTGAAGTAAAAAATAAAAAAATATCCGGATTTGTTCAGGGATTGAACCCTAGCAATACAACACTCTGACTTACCGGTGGTGGTTCAATCGGACTCGGCTGAAGCTTTGTCTAGCTTGACAAATGATGCACTTCGTCGTTCGGCGTATGGACAGATCGTCATGGAGATTAAAGCACTTCTAGGTACTAGGGAGTTTTTTCCTCAAAAGATTACTAGACTTCAAAATAGAGTTGTCGATCGGTTGGCTAAGTATAGTCGCACCGAGCGTGCCACGGTTGTCTAGCTAGGCTCGGTTCCACCTTGTATTGAGGACTTGTGGCCTCTCGACTGTAACTCTATAACTCCTCAAAAGATTACTAGACTTCAAAATAGAGTTGCCGATCGGTTGGCTAAGTATAGTCGCACCGAGCGTGCCACGGTTGTCTGGCTGGGCTCGGTTCCACCTTGTATTGAGGACTTGTGGCCTCTCGACTGTAACTCTATAACTCTTCAATAAAGCTCCCTTTGCCCTCGCAAAAAAAAGAAAAAAACAATTTAATAGATTGCTGAAGTAAAAAATAAAAAAATATCCGGATTTGTTCAGGGATTGAACCCTACGTGATCAATAAAGCTCCCTTTACCCTCACAAAAGAAAAAGAAGAAAACAATTTAATAGATTGCTGAAGTAAAAAATAAAAAAATATCCGGATTTGTTCAGGGATTGAACCCTAGCAATACAACACTCTGACTTACCGGTGGTGGTTCAATCGGACTCGGCTGAAGCTTTGTCTAGCTTGACAAATGATGCACTTCGTCGTTCGGCGTATGGACAGATCGTCATGGAGATTAAAGCACTTCTAGGTACTAGGGAGTTTTTTCCTCAAAAGATTACTAGACTTCAAAATAGAGTTGCCGATCGGTTGGCTAAGTATAGTCGCACCGAGCGTGCCACGGTTGTCTGGCTAGGCTCGGTTCCACCTTGTATTGAGGACTTGTGGCCTCTCGACTGTAACTCTATAACTCTTCAATAAAGCTCCCTTTGCCCTCGCAAAAAAAAGAAAAAAACAATTTAATAGATTGCTGAAGTAAAAATAAAAAAATATCCGGATTTGTTCAGGGATTGAACCCTACGTGATCAATAAAGCTCCCTTTACCCTCACAAAAGAAAAAGAAGAAAACAATTTAATAGATTGCTGAAGTAAAAAATAAAAAAATATCCGGATTTGTTCAGGGATTGAACCCTAGCAATACAACACTCTGACGTACCGGTGGTGGTTCAATCGGACTCGGCTGAAGCTTTGTCTAGCTTGACAAATGATGCACTTCGTCGTTCGGCGTATGGACAGATCGTCATGGAGATTAAAGCACTTCTAGGTACTAGGGAGTTTTTTCCTCAAAAGATTACTAGACTTCAAAATAGAGTTGCCGATCGGTTGGCTAAGTATAGTCGCACCGAGCGTGCCACGGTTGTCTGGCTAGGCTCGGTTCCACCTTGTATTGAGGACTTGTGGCCTCTCGACTGTAACTCTATAACTCTTCAATAAAGCTCCCTTTGCCCTCGCAAAAAAAAAAGAAAAAAACAATTTAATAGATTGCTGAAGTAAAAAATAAAAAAATATCCGGATTTGTTCAGGGATTGAACCCTACGTGATCAATAAAGCTCCCTTTACCCTCGCAAAAGAAAAAGAAGAAAACAATTTAATAGATTGCTGAAGTAAAAAAATAAAAAAATATTTGGATTTGTTCAGGGATTGAACCCTACGTGAATCGAACACGCAACCTTCTAATCTGGAGTCAGACGCGCTACCATTGCGCCAAGGATCCGGTTGGTACTATGTTGCGTATCTCGACAGTGTTGTCACTTAGTCATTGTGGAGGCAGAAAAGATCGATGATGGTGCAGAAGTTGTTAGTACATACTCTACATTGTAAATCCGTCTGCGCGGTTGTGTCGTTCAAGTCTATTACCAAAGTGCAATGATCTCTTCCCTGGGTCGGATCCAATAAAGGCATTTCTAACCGATCCCCAATAACCAGTTAGAGGCGCAGGTTTTTACTCCTCCAACAGGCACCTAGCCGATCCCCAATAACCAGTTAGAGGCGCAGGTTTTTACTCCTCCAACAGGCACCTAGCCGATCCCCAATCGGCGCTAGTGGAGCACAAATTATCCTCAGCCGCGCCTTTCGTCCCTATATTTACTCCACCGCTCGGCGGCTAAGTAAAAAGTCCACTCTCCTCCGTTGCCTCCCGCGCCGCATCTTCGCTGGCGTCGCCCCTCCACTGTCCTCCTCCGCGGTCCTTGACCAACCGGATTGGTGCCCTCTTGCCCCCTTGCCGGCGCACAACCGGTAGATCTGCGGCTTCCGCGTCCGCCGCCGGATTTGGCGCATCCGACTATCGGCGACTACGCCTTGCCACGGATTGGCTAGGTACCGGACCGCACAGCCCCGGCAACGCCTCCACGCCACATGCAGGTATTGATTTTGGCTCTAGCCGCTCGGATCTCTCCCGTCGGTGGTTCGCCGGCAAACACATGCCCGACCGTCTCCCGGGCTCGGCGCTGGCCAGCGGCTTGTCGGCTCACAAATGCCATTCATAAAATGCGATGATTACCCATGACAGGTAGTGCGCCGAGTTTATACCACGCCGGAATATCCCGGGTGGGTATTCTTCAAGTGCAAAAAAGATGGCATATGTGCTTCTTTTCATTCGGCTGTTCACCAGATTCGGCGCATTTCGGTAGCTCATTGTTGCTATAATGTGTGTGTAGGATGGATGCAAGTTTTGATATTGGGAAGAAAATTACATCGGTCTATTGATAGCACGAAAATTGATAGATGCTCGTCCACTCATTGCTAGAATAAAGACTAGAAATGAGATTAGATGCGAAGCACCGTCTAGCTCTTCGAAATCGAGGATGAAAGAAGTGTGGAAGCTCGAGAAGTTGCATATCAACAATAAAGACATAGAGAAGATAGTAATCCAACTAGTGGGAGCAGTTATGAAAGTTGGATATCTTTTAAAATGTCTAATTGTGGTTCTTGTTTTCTTTGGTCTTGATCTTGTAGCGAAGAATTAGTGAATTATGTAATCCAATACATCAAAATGTCATTGAATGAAATAAAGAAGCAAATAAATGTGTTTCGGTGGCCGAAAATGAAATTTGTTTTTCTCATTTATATATAGGGGATCGGTTAGGTCCGGTTTACTCCACCGGATACTCCGCTATTTTTAGGAGATCGGTTAGAAATGCCCTAAGGTGTTAGGAGCAAAATGTAAGTCGGACTTTGTATGTCGACAGACGGCTATGGGTGGTCTTGACATCCTGGACATGGAGTTGATAAATATAATCTACACAGTCAAAAAACAAGAATATTTCAAGGAACCATGAAATCCCTGCTCTAGGTCTAGATATAACTCATTCCACCTTGAGATGGGCTCCATGCATGTGCATTTGGTTAACCATCCTTAGTCATCTGCACATAATATTTAAATTCAAGGAGAGGTGAACTTTAGAGACTAGAGATGGAGACATATGTCCTTCCTTGTCAAAAGTAGTGTGCATATTTGTTAGACTTGCTACTCGAGGTATTATAGGATTTCAAATCTCTGATCATAGACATGTCACTTTGGATGGCATTTCTTCTCATTTACCCAGTTCACACATCAAACATAGGTAGAACTATGCTCCAACCCAGAGGTACCATGACACCTAAGCTCTGGAGCAATTCCTCTCGCTTTGAAGTACACTTCAAACATTTCACTCCACCCCTCTGACCCGAGCTTCATATTATGTAAAGTAATATCTCTAAGGGACCTACTCTGGTAGCTCAACTCCCTCTTACAAATTGTAGGTTTATTTCACCGTACATTCGTAGAGATTAGTAGGAGATCAAAAATCCTCTCACATGCCAATTCTTTTCATGGCTTGTTATCTGGGAGAAATGCTTGGCAATACAACAAGGCTGGCGTCATAATCCATCTGCCCCTATTGCCATGTTTATCAAGAGTCTTTTGCCACCTCATGGTTAACTGGCCCTACTCCATTGATATCTTGTGTCCAATCATCACAACCTCTCACATGTCGGCCTCTCCTTTAACCTATTCCTACTAATCATACTTTCCTCTCCTTGTGGATTCATGGTACTGTGCTACTCTCCAACTCCATGAAAGAGAAGTGGTGTGTCTTGATTATGATAATCTCTAATTAAAAGAGCACAACTCTCGAATATTTCAACTCTAAAGCGGCTTCAGTGGCTATGACCTTCGAGGCCATCCCCGCTAAACTCATTTCATGGCGTTATGCCAGATGAAGGTAACTAAATGATTCCACTGCCACCCACCCCACCATTATTCATAGCTCTTTGGCCGCAACTTAGTCTTGGTTGTTGCATCATTGTATAGATTTTCTATGAGCTTAATTAGTAGGTATTTTTCCCACTGAACCCGGTCATCATAAAAAATCACTTTAATGACCAAGCACATAGTTGTCTTTCATAATAAAAAACGTGCAAAAACTACCATTGTTTAGCCGCAGAAGTACAATGAAATAAATTTGGTTCACCCATAAAAAGAAAAAGTCGTTTCTTACCTCTTTGTGGTTGGATGCATCACTTGCAGGTTCCTTTTAAGAAATGGCAGCATTGCGAGAACGTCCTTTTGGAGCTTGGCCTCCATGGAGGCCGAATTTTTTTGAAAAATTCAAAATCCATACTTTTCGGTTTTCAAAAAATGAATAAAATTATACAAGTATACAAGGATTTGATGTGTATGTTTGTAAAATTTCAAGATGAAATATCTTGAGGTGCGATTTGTACATAAAGAACACATTCATGGATTTCTGGGATGAATAGTATCATGTGTTGAAAAGCCATCGATTTTTCTTTTTTGCATAGTCCTCATTTCAACGTATTTCGTAAAAATTTACACACATGTGTGTTGTGCCTCCATGTTCTATATTTATTTCAGAATTTTTTAAATGTAAAAATATAAATTTTGATGAATTTTGAATTTTTCAAAAACAGGCGAAATTTTCGCAGGATTGATGCTTGTAAGAAGAAAACAATTTAACAGATTGCTGAAGTAAAAAAATTAAAAAAAATCCGGATTTGTTCAGGGATTGAACCCTACGTGAATCGAACACGCAACCTTCTGATCTGGAGTCAGACGCGCTACCATTGCGCCAAGGATCCGGTTGGTGTTGTTTTGCGTACCACGAGTTAAGTCGTTCTCACTTAGTCATTGTGGAAGCAGAAAAGGTCGATGATGGTACAGAAGTTGTTAGTAGTACTACATAGTAATCCGTCCGCTGGCCAGCGGAGGACGAAGAGATACATCTCGCTGGGTCCAAGGGAGAAGAGGTATGCATTCAGAGCCGCGCCGTAGGTACGTGCCGTGCGTGCTTGCATGTTTTCCAGACGATGACAGAGTAAACCAGGGTAATTAAGGTCGATCAGGTGACCGGATCAAGGGGATCGAGGATGTGTAAATACATGTTTTGGTGTGATGATGATGATGGTGTAGCGATGAAATTGCTATAAAAACACAAGTAGAAATTGCAGCCCTCGTGATCCGGTATATATCATGTAATTGTTTGTGATTAGTGTTGATCGTATTGTATATAGAGGAAATGTTTTGCTAAAGCACATCTAGATTGGCTCTAAGAATTGCACGTCTAATTCATATGCCATTCATTTTAGGTGAAGATTCATGCGGGTATTTTTTTTTTCTTTTTATGTTTGATTGGGTCATTTAGGTGTAAAATAACCAAGGCACATCTAAATGTGCCCTAAACATGCCCATGGAGGATAGTGAACTAGCCGGTTCACATTGTTTCCGAATGATGTAGGAGCTTACACTCCCAATTTCATTTTGGTAGAGTCATGTTGTGTCCCCAATTTATATTGTAAGGAAAGGAGGGGGAAGGGCCGGAGGAGGAACAATGCCCATGCTATGGCCAAGATTGTTGAAGTGATGGCCTTCATCCAGACCCAAAAAGTGTTCATAATAACTTTATGTATGTCTGGAATTGTGCGACGTGATTGCGAAGAACAAAACCTCACCCCCCCCCCCCTCCTTCGAGAGTTGGATACTGAGAAAGCTTTTGACTCGGTTAGATGGGAGTATTTACTGGACCTAATGCATAGAAGAGGGTTCCCACTAAGATTTATGGATTGGTTGGTGACTCTTTTTTCACACTTCATCCTCTGTTAGTGGGTTCCCGAAAACCCAATTCAACATGGCAGAGGGTCACATCAGGGAGAACACTTATCCTTTTTTGGCGAATACGCAAAGCTTGTGTATCATTCATAGATAGGAAGAAGAGAGTACAATTGTGAAAATAGATGACACTAGGGCACAACATGCGCAAGGATGGCGCCATCTCTAGTGTGACCAGAACAGAATGTTGGGTTGCTCAGCCCAACCACAACAGCGAACTAGCTACGGCAGGAAATTTGTAAGCCCCTTGGCACCCGCCTTCGACCAAGTCTTGGCCTCCTCCTTGATCCCGTGAGAGAGGCGGTTGATTGACGGCTGCAGTCCGTCGAACACATAGGCGCTTCAGTGGGTCCAGATGGACCAGGCGATGAGAAGGATCATTGAGGAGAGACCTTTCTTCTGAGAGCTTGCAGCGGACGAGACAGATGGAACCCACCAGCCGAGGAAATCATCGTTTGGTGCTGGAGCAGTAGCAGAGGAGTTGCACCAGGAAAGCAGATCGAACCAGAGCTGTCGGGAAAACAGGCAGTCAACAAGGAGGTGATGCATTGATTCGGGCGCCTGGTCATAGAGCACGCAAAGGGCGTTGTGTGGCAGCCCGTGTCGAGCAAGACGGGCGGCGGTCCAGCAACGATCCTGCAGGGCGGCCCAAGCGAAGAACTTAACACGCAAGGGCGCCCAGGATCTCCAAGTTAGCTGCCAGTGGGGGCCGCGATCGATCCCTGGAAGAGTGCGATGTAGCACGATTTGGCCAAGTAGGTGTCGTTGTCCATCCAACGCAAACACACGCAGTCAGGCTCGAAAGAGAGATCATCACGTTGGATCTGGCGCTAGAGGTTGATGTATTCCAACATCATGGTGGGGGACAGGGCGCCCTGGATTTCCCGATCCAGGATCGTTGGTGGAGGCACTCGGCAACAGTTTGCTTTAAGAGGCGCTGGCGAGAGACGAGAGCAACGATGGTTGGAGCAAACTCCCGAAACGCCATGTCGTCCAGCCAATGGTCTTCCCGAAACCGGCAGGAGCGGCCATCCCCAAGCACCCAGGTAGTCGAGGCACGAAAGATGGCCCGAGCTTCAGGTCGGGCCGGATCTGCATGTGACTCCAGGGGTGAGAGAAGGGTCAATTCGTTGTAGCCAGCACCAGTGGGTGCGGAGAGCGATGCTGAAGCGACGGAGATCAAGAATCCCCATACCGCCAAGGGGGTGAGGGGCTAGCAAACCTTCTGCCAGTTTTTAGATTTGGGGACAACTAATGGGGATTTTCATAGATTGAGAGGTCTGAGTGTGAAAGTTCGTACCTCACTCTATGTCGACGACGCAACGACCTTCATCGCATCTATTAAAGAGGATATTAGTATGCTTGCAAACATTCTACAAAGCTTTGGCGATGTCATTCGACTTGTTACCAACGTGCATAATAGTTCATTGCCCCCCATCAAATGCTCTCATATTAACTTAGATGTCATCGTTTGCGTTCGGTTGACTTTCAACACTTTCTAAATAGATGCGGGCAAGGTTATGTGTGGACATGGGAAATTTAAGAGGATGGCAGAAAGGGGCACATTTACTAGACTGGTAATTACGTCTCAATCTATCTACCACCTCGCATCGCTTGTGTTACTTGAAGGTACCTTCAAGTCAATTACCAAATTACAATGAGCTCTCCTTTGGGTCGGATCCAATAAAGTGTTAGGAGCAAAATGTAAGTGGGACTTTGTATGTTGACAGACGGCTATGGGTGGTCTCGACATCCTGGACACGTACAAATTTGAGTGAGCATTGTGACTCCGATTGTTGTGGCTTTCTTGGGGGGAGGGGGGGGGGGTAAAGGGGTATGAGTAGAGCTTGGGGGGGAGGCGCCGGCCTCTCCGTTAACCTATTCCTACCAATCATACTTTTCTCTTCTTGTGGATTCATGGTACTGCGATACTCTCCAACTCCATGAAAGAGAAACTGGTGTGTCTTGGTTATGATAAAATAATAATCTCCCGCTTCTCATTGACAGAGCACAACTCTTGAATCTTCCAACTCTAAAGCGGTTCAGTGGCTATGACCTTCGAGGCCATCCCCGCTAAACTCATTTCATGGCTTTATGCGGGATGAAGGTGACTAAATGCTGCCACCCCCACCCACCTCCACCATTATTCTTAGTTCTTTGGCCGCAACTTAGTCTTAGTTGTTACACCTTTGTATAGATTTTCTCTTAGCTTAATTATTACTCCCTCTGTACCAAAAAGGGTTTAGATTTTTTTTCTCCACTCGGTCATCGTAAAAAAACACTAATGAATGAGCACAATGTTGCATCTCATAAAAGACGCTGTACCAAAACTACCATCGATTTGGCCGTAAAAGTACAATGAAACAAATTTGGTTCACCCATAAAAAGAAAAAAAAGCACTGCCGTTTCTTACCTATTTGTGGTTGGATGCATGAGTTGCATTGTTTTTATTTTTTGGGAAACATCAGTTGCACTGTTTTAAAAAGAAAACGGATTTGTTCAGGGATTGAACCCTACGTGAATCGAACACGCAACCTTCTGATCTGGAGTCAGACGCGCTACCATTGCGCCAAGGATCCGGTTGGTGTAGGACTGAGTACCGTCACTTCCTTATAGAATGTTCAAAGCGTTCTTGAGTTGTACTACATGACACGCCAAGCCGACGGTACTCTTGCACGAAAAACACTAATAATCTATGGTAGTTTTGGGCTCTGGGCATACACATGTATACGAACCATTTAGTTGGGGATAGGGCCGTCTGTTAGATGCGTGGGAAATGACGAAAACTTGAGATGCATCCATTTTCACTCCCTTCTATGCCAAGAACTGAACCTGAGCATTCCCTGCTTTTCTCATAAAATTTTAGCTGTTGGTTGGTTCGTCACCATCCACTGGACCATCCCCTGCCGGCCAACTTCCACAGCTCAGTCGTCCAGTGATGCAACTCTCTCTAGGATAACAATTAACTAATCATAGACATGCCACTCCTGATGGTATTCCTTCTCATTTATCCAGTTCACACATCAAACATAGGTAGAACTATCCTCCAACCCAGAGTAATATCTCTAAGGTTCAGTTCACCGCTCATTCCCAGAAATTAGTGGGAGATAAAAAATCATGTGACAAGCCAATTCTTTCCATGGCTTGATATTTGGGAGAAATCCTTGGCAATATAGCTAAGCGAAGCTGGCGTCATAATTCATCTGCCCCCTTTTGCCACATTTATGAAGAGTCTTCTTGCCATCTCATCGTTAAATGATCATTGATATCTAGTGTCCAATCATCACAACCTCTCACATGTTGGCCTCTCCGTTAACCTATTCCTACCAATCATACTTTCCTCTCCTTCTGGATTCATGGTTGTGTGCTACTCTCCAACTCCATGATAGAGAAGTGGCATGTCTTGGTTACGATAATCTACTGCTTTTAACTGAAAGAGCACAACTCTTGAATCTTCCAACTCTAAAGCGGCCTTAGTGGCTATGACCTTCGAGGCCATCCGCGCTAAACTCATTTCATGGCGTTATGCCGGATGATGGTGACTAAATGCTTCCACCGCCACCCGCCCCACCATTATCCGTAGCTCTTTGGCCGCAACTTAGTCTTAGTGGTTGCATCTTTGTATAGATTTTATGTTAGCTTAATTAGTAGGTATTTTCCCCTCTCAACCCGGTCATCGTAAACAAAAACAATTTAATGAATGAGTGCAGTGTTGTCTTTCATAATTAAAAAAAGGTGCAAAAACTACCATCATTTAGCCGCAGAAGTACAATGAAACAAATTTGATTCACCGATAAAAAGAAAATTAAAAAGAAAAATTATCGTTTCTTACCTCTTTGTGGTTGGATGCATCACTTGCAGGTTCCTTTTAAGAAATGACAGGATTGAGAGAACGGCCTTTTGGAGCTCGGCCTTCATGGAGGCCGATTTTTTTGAAAAAAAAAACAAAATTCATACTTTTCAGTTTCAAAAAGATCTGAAGAAAATTGTACAAGTATACAAGGATGTAATGTGTATGTGTGAAATTTCAGGATGAAATACTTTCAGATGCAATCTGTGCAAAAAGAACAAATTCATGGACTTTTGAGCAGCAGCGGAGCTACACAATTTTTATTGGGCGGGCCAAGCTGAAGGAATGCATTGTTTTTCTCCCACATGACCCAACTTTTGCCTTCATTATACACTGTTTTGATCGTGGATTGAGTGGGCCACGGCCATGTTTTGTTTCAACTAATCTCCGCCTCTGCTTTTGAGATGAATAGTATCATGTGTTGAAAAGCCACAGATTTTTCTTTTTTGCACAGCCCCTATTTCGTCCTAAAAATATACACATATATGTTTTATGCCTCCATGTATATCTGTTTTTATTTTAGAATATTTTGAAATGTAAAAATATAAATTTTGAAATAAAAAAAAACGTCCCCTTGGAGGCTGAGCTCCCAAATGAATTTTCGCAGGATTGATGCTTGTAAGAAGAAAACAATTTAATAGATTGCTGAAGTAAACAAAAAAGGAAACCGAATTTGTTCAGGGATTGAACCCTACGTGAATCGAACACGCAACCTTCTGATCTGGAGTCAGACGCGCTACCATTGCGCCAAGGATCCGGTTGGTGTTGCTTGGAGTTCCGTAACTTACTAATACGATGTTCAAAACGTTCTTCAGTTGTTAGTACAATGGCAAACCAAGCCTACTGGTACTCTTGCACGAGAATATACTAGTACTCCCTCCGTTCCTAAATATTTGTCTTTCTAGAGATTTTAACAAGTGACTACATACGAAGCAAAATGAGTGAATCTATACTCTAAAATATGTCTACATACATCCATATGTGGTAACCATTTGAAATCTCTAAAAAAACAAATATTTAGGAATGGAGGGAGTACTAATCTATGGTGGCTTTGGGCATAGACATGTATACAAAACATTACTGTTAATGTTCATTTTTATGAAGTTGATAAATATAATCTACATGCCCGATGATGTTATGATCTTCCTCAAGTGCGAGGAGGGTGAGCTCCAGCTGTGTCTATCTATCCTTGACACCTTCGGGCATATGCATCGGGATTGAGAGTGAATCTGGTTAAGACTATGGCCATGCCAATAAGATGCTCCGAGGACCAGACCCGGCTAATCACGGGAGTCGTGGGTTGCCCGATCGGTTGTTTCCCTACAAATACCTCGGCCTCCCCTTGAGCGTCCGCAAGCTGTCGGCGGCCCAGCTACACGATTTGGTGCAGCAAGTAGCGAACAAGTTACCCCACTGGAAGGGGGTCACCCTGCCGAAAAGCAGTCGTCTGCTGCTCATCAAGTCGGTACTTTGCGCCATTCCATTGTGTGCTATGCTTGCACTCAACATCTCTCCCAAGATGCTCAAGGCCATAGCCAAAATTTGTCGGGGATTCTTATGGTGTGGTAAAAGTGAGGCTAAAGGTGGATAGTGCGCGGTCGCCTGGAGCTCGGTATGCACACCGACCTGGGCCGGAGGCCTAGGCATCCCGGCCCTGACGTGGCTGAACTTTGCACTGCAGGCCCGATGGTCGTGTGGTTGCAACGCACGGACGCCACAAGACCATGGGCAGGCTTTGATATACAGGTCCCGACTGAGCCTTGTAACATCTTCTAGGTGGGAATAGTGACACGCCTCGGCAATGGTCAATCAGCACTTTTTTGGGAGGATTGGTGGATGCAGGGGCTCAGGGTCGAAGACATCGCTCTTGGCCTATATCATCGGGTCCGCAAAGGGATGCACACCTCTCGATCGGTACAGGGGGCACTACACAACAGGACTTGGGCCAGCGACGTTGAGCCCAACATTGACCAGACCCTAATTCTTGAGGTTTTTTAACTTTGGGACAGGACGGAGGCCATTGAACTTGAGCCTTATAGGGAGCACTCACAAGGTGGGCGTGGGAGGAAAATGGTGCATACTCAGCGCGCTCGGCCTACGCAGCGAAATTTTGGGGCATGGAGGTAGCCCCGTACGCGGACATGGCATGGAAATCAAGGGCACCACAGTAGTGCAGTTTTTTCACTTGGCTTGCAGGCAGGAACAGATGCTGGACCTCGGATCGCTTGGCTCACTGTGGGCTGCCCCATCAAGCCTCATGCCCACTCTGCGACCAGGCGGAAGAGACGCTGAACCACATCCTTATTGAGTGTGTTCTGGCGCGAACGGTTTGGCACCATGTACTCACGGCATTAGGCACGCCTGGTTGGGCACCAACATTTGATCGAAAGTTGGTTGATTGGTGCAATTTGTGCACCTCTACGGGTCCTAGAGGCAAGGATATATGGACAATTCTATCGCTAGTGATGTGGGAGCTTTGGAAGCACCGGAATGCGGTGGTTTTCGATAGTGTGGCACCTTTGGCTAACGCCGTGATCAACAGGGTGGTGAGCGAGGGCCGAGCGTGGAAGACCGCGGGACTCATCAAGATGGACCTTGGACCCTTCTTTGGGTACTTGGCTAGGTGGGTAGTCGGGAGTAGTTAGCGCCTTGTATTCTCTAGGTGGCTGGAGTGCCTTTGTGTAATCACATGTAAGACACTCGTGGAAGGCGCTCTTTACCCCCTCTCTTTCTTTAATGCGTGATACGCACGCTCGTGCATATTCCAAGGAACCATGAAAACCCCTGTTCTAGGTTTGGATATAATTTATTTCCACCGTGAGATATGCTCCATTCATATGCATTTGGTTAACCATTCTTAGTCACCTACGCAAAATATTTTAAATTCAAGGGGTGGTGAACTTTAGAGACTACAATGTAAAGGGAGACATATTCCCTCGCCTTGTCAAAACTAGTTTGCATATTTATTAGACTTGCTAAACGAGCTATTCTAAGATTTCAAATCTCTGATCATGAACATGTCACTCTTGATGGTATTCCTTTTCGTTCACCTAGATCACACATCAAACATAGATAGAACTATGCTCCAACCCAGAGGTACCACAACACATAAGCTCTGGAGCAATTCCTCTCGCTTTGGAATACACTCCAAACCTTCCACTTCACCCCTTTGACCAGGCTTCTTATCATGGAAAATAACGTCTCTAAGGCACCTACTCTGGTAGCTCCGCTCCCTCTTACAAATTGTAAGTTTAGTTCACCGCTCATTCCCAGAGATTAGTGGGAGATAAAAAATCATGTGACGTGCCAATTCTTTTCATGGCTTGCTATCTGGGATAAATGCTTGACAACATAGCTAAGTGAGGCTCGCGTCATAATCCATCTGCCCCTTTTGCCACTTGCCACCTCATGGTTAACCGATCCTACTCCATTGATATCTAGTATCCAATCATCACAACCTCTCACATGTCGGCCTCTCCATGTGGATTCGTGGTAATGCGCTACTACCAACTCTATGAAATAGAAGTGTTGTGTCCTGGTTATGATAACCCACTGATTCTTATTGAAAGAGCACAACTCTTGAATCTTTCAACTCTAAAGCGGCTTCCAACTCATTTTATGGCATTATGTGGGATGAAGGTGACTAAATGATTCGACCCTCACCCACCACCGCCACTATTCATAGCTCTTTTGACCACTACTTAACTATTGCACATTTGTATAGATTTTCTTGTAGCTTAGTTACCAGTTTTTCTTTCTTCACTCGGTCATCATAAAAAAAACACTAACGAATGAGCACAGTGTTGCATTTTATAATAAAAAAATGTACCGGAACTACCATCGATTAGCATTAGAACTACCAAAGTAAACAAATTTGGTTCACCCATAAAAAGCAAAAAATTAAATAAAAATTAGAACTGTCGTTTCTTACCTCTTTATAGTTGGATGCATCAGTTCCCTGCAAAAAGAAAAAGGATGCATCAGTTTTTTTTAGGGTTAATGCCGCCGCTTTTATTCAAAGAAAAAAGAGTCTAGAATCTCGCTAGCGATCACCTCCAAAATACAGTCTGGTGGTGATCCCAGCCGAACCTTACAAATTTCATCTCCTACGCGTATCTTTGCTAACTTATGCGCGGCAACATTTGCAGAACGTCTCACCCAAGAAACACTGAAATCATCAAACGATCGAAGCAAAGTCTTGATCTCCTCCACCCAAGAGCCAATCGCTGCCAAGTTCCTCTCTGGAGCGTTGATCATCTGTACTAGACCCTGGCTGTCCAGTTCTAGTTGTATCCTTTGCACGTTCATCTCCGTCGCCAAAAGTAGAGCTCGCTTGCATGCATTGATCTCCGCTGCCTCAGCCTCTACGACATGAGGGAAGAAGTGGCTTGCTCCTGCCAGAAAGGCGTCGTGATGATCCCGCAGTACCACCCCTCCTCCGCTCTTACCTCCGAACTTCGATGTTGCTCCATCTGTGTTGGCTTTGATCCAACCCTCATCCGGTGGTGACCATCGTTGCATGGTTTGGACTTTTGGCCTCGGCTCCAGCTTGCTATGAACATCCCTCCATTCCTGCATAAAATGACACACTCTATCTATTATTGTATGTGGTTCCTCGATCCTCTTGCCTTCCTTCGTTTCATTGCGTGCCAGCCATAAGGCGTAGACCGCCTGGATCATTGCTTGGCGCTCGTCCTCGCGGGCCTCAGCAAACCACCCAAGCAACCAATTAGCCAGCTCGCTCTGAGAGCATGTGAAACTCGGTGGGGCAGCCACCGTTACTCCCTTTTCTGAGCTCAGCTGGTGCCAGAATTGGACCGAGTGTTGGCAAGTCCAGAAACGATGCAAAATAGTTTTCTCACGTCCGCATACAGCACAAAACACTCCCGTCTTGATCTTCCTCCGTAACAACTCCACTCCCACGGCCAAGCCATTTCTAATCACCCTCCACATGTGGATTTTCGCCTTGCCCGGGGCATTGGTCTCCCACAGACCCAAATACCCCTTATGCTTGTTTACTAAACTTGTTGATTCCGGCCGTCCGGTATTCAGTCTGTTCAACGTCATCCTCAAGTGATAGGCTGACCGTACCGTAAAGTTGCCATTCTTGGTAAAGTTCCAAGCCAAAACATTCTGCGTCTCTGGGCCCCCAATGGCTATTTGTTTTATATCATGCGCATCATCCGGGGAAAACATCTCATCAAGTCTAGTCGTGTTCCACGCATCTCCCGCCGTAACCATCAGATCTGCCACCTTTGTCACACCCTGCACATACATAGCTCCTAGAGGCCTCATGCTCCCACTCCTCAGGATCCAGTTGTCGTGGTGGATGTTGATGCTGGAGCCATCACCGATCCTCCATACAAGTCCTTCTCTCAAAAGATCATGGCCATGTAGAATACTCCGAAAAGTGAAGGATCCACCCGAGGGGCATGTTGCTGACATGATCGTGGTCTCCGGGAAGTACCTTGCCTTCAGAACTCGTGCACACAACGACATTGGATATTGTAAGATCCTCCAAGCCTGTTTTGCCAAGAGGGTCTAGTTGAAAGCTTCCGGATCCCGAAAGCCAAGCCCACCATCCCTCTTTGCCTCACACATCTTCTCCCATGAGATCCAGTGCACCTTCCTATCACCATTTGTCGCCCCCCACCAGAATTTTGACGAGATTGAAGTCAGGTTCCGGCACATTTTCTTTGTGAGGTGGAAACAACTCATGGTGTAAGTTGGTGTGGCCTAAAGAATGGACTTAACGAGCACTTCCCGCACGGCCTTGGAGAGCCCCTGGCCCTTTAAGCCATTAACCTTGCCCTTTGAACACTCTGTGACATATTTAAAAGTGCCCTCCTTTGATCTTCCTACCAGTGTAGGCAGACCCAGGTATCGCTCACCGAGGGCTTCATTGTGTATCCCGAGTGTGTTCTGCAACTGTCCTTTCATGTCATCACGAGTGCCCTTTCCAAAGAAGATAGCTGATTTCTGAAGGTTAATGCGTTGCCCCGAGGCCTCCTCATACTACCTCAAAATATCCTTCAACTCCATCATGTTATCCAGGGATCCCTCAAGAAAGACAATGCTATCATCGGCAAACAGTAAATGTGTCACACTGGGGCCAGTGCTCCCAAATGACACACCTTTAATTCTCTTCTCCTCTTGTGCTCTCTTTAGAAGTGCCGAGAACCCCTCCACACAAAACAGAAACAAGTAGGGAGATAACGGGTCACCTTGTCGCAAACCACGAGAGGGCAAAAAAACCCTAGATAAACCACCATTAAGTTTCACTGAGAACCTCGCCGATGTCACACATCGCATAATCATCGCAATCCACTGAGCATCAAAACCCACTCTGTTCAGAACCTGCTAGAGAAAAATCCATTCGACCCTATCATATGCCTTCATCATGTCAAGTTTAACCGCACACAATGGCTTCTTCCTCTTCCTGTTTGCGAATGGCGTGCACGCACTCATATGCCACAAAAACGTTATCCGTGATCAACCTCCCCGGGACAAAGGCACTTTGTTCTTCTGAAATCAACAAAGGGAGTAAACCTTTCAGCCTGTTTGCCAACACCTTTGTGGCTATTTTATATAACACGTTACATAAACTGATCGGTCTGAATTGGGACATTAACTCCGGTGAGTTAACTTTCGGTATCATAACAATAACAGTGTCATTAAAACTCTCCGGTGTGGCCGCTTCGTTGAGAAAATCCTTCACCGCTTTGCATACATCATCTTTGACCAATGACCAGTGTCTTTGGTAGAACAGAGCGGGAAGTCCATCCGGCCCAGGTGCTTTCGTCGGCCCCATTTGGAATAAGGCACACTCGATCTCATCATCTGAAAAGGCTGCTGTCAGCCTTTGATTCATCTCCGTCGTAACCAAGGGCACAATGTTTTGCAAAAGAGCATGAGTACCAACCGACCCATTAGACGTAAACAGTCATTCATAGAACGATGCTGTCAACTCTCGCATATCCTCATCCACCGTGCATCTAGATCCATCTTCACGCCTAAGTGCCTTGACCGTGTTTTTCCTCTTCCTCTGGGTTGCACGGTTTTGAAAGTATTTGGTGTTTTGATCTCCTGCTTTGAGCCAATCAACCCTCGACCGCTGACGATAGAACAACTCCTCTCTTACATATATTTCCCTGAGCTTCTCCTTGATGGACCAGGTTTCCAGTGAACACCCCGTCACCACGGCACTCGATTTGGCCGCAACTAGCTGGGACTTGAGCTTCCCTATTTGACGACGTATCGAACCAAAAACTGATCGAGCCCACCGCTGCATGGATCCCGTGACCCGACTGAGCCTCTGCATGCATGCATGCACACCTCGCTCTCCCAGGTCCGGCGATGCCCAAGCGTCCGCCACCATTTTGTCATAGTTTGAGTGCCTGGTCCACGCCTCCTCGAAACGAAAGGGCCGATCACCAGCTGGCTTTCGGGATGGAGCCGTCTCCATAGCCCATATCAGCAATGCTTGATGGTCGGATTCCTCGGTCATCACATGTTCCACCGTCGTCTCCGGGAAAAGATCGATGAAGCTCTCACTACAAGTTGCTCTATCCAGTCTCACCCGAACATTTTCAGCTCCATCACGTTTATTATCCCAAGTAAAAGGATAACCCGAGAAACCAAGATCAACTAGACCGCAGTCGGCCAAGCAATCTCTAAAGTCTTCCATTTGCGTAAAACTCCGGTTGTTTCCTCCAAGTTGATCAGTTTGGAACATGGCCTCGTTGAAATCTCCTGCACAAATCCATGGCAAGTTATCTTGCGCCCTCAAGTACCTAATTGCATCCCATGACTTCTTTCGTAGCTTCGTCCTTGGTTCCCCATAGAAACCAGTGAATCTATAGGTTTTACCCTCGCAAGTTATTGCCGCATCAACAAAATACTGGCTCCATGGCCTCAAAGTGACCTGCACATTATCCCTCCACCACAATGCAAGCCCTCCACTTCTTCCTTGACAATCGACAGCCATGCCACATCTAAATCCGAGACTCCATTTCAATTCTCCATCGCCCTAGAATTCTTTTTTGTTTCACAAAGAAAAACCACCGCTGGGTTGTAGGACCGTATCAGGTCTCTCAGTTCGCCCACTGTCGAGTCCAACCCCAGTCCTCGACAGTTCCAGGCCAAGAGATTCATGACGTTCGGCGGCCCTGTTCCACAGGGTCCACCGCTTGATCAACTCTGTCTTGGATGCGGTCAAACACTGAGGCCGTTTTCCGCCTCGTCTCGCGAATGAACTCATCCTCGCTATCCAGTCTCTCTGAATCACCTTTGACCTTCCATACCTGCCTTGGCCTCCGTTTTCTATTACCATCTTCTCTCCATGCAAAATAGTCCGGGCGGTGGCCTTCTCCAAAGTCTCTCCTTTCCTTCCGTATGTAATAGCCCCTGCGTCTGGCACTGTTTACATGCATATCGGATCCCCCCCCCCCGTGGGTCAACCCGACCCGGGTTTGCATGGTACCCGGTAGACGTGCCTTGTTCATACGTCCTGCTCTGGCCTCCCATTCTCACCTGATACCTGTCTCCTCCCTCCGTCTCCCTCCTTGTACCCTGTTGGCTGCCACTTTTCTACTCCATTAACTTGTTCCTAAGGTCAGATTCTCTTCGAGCTTCTAGACTCTCTCTCAGATCACGCCCCCGAGGCGTAGCAGACTTATCTCCCGTTTTGTTGGGACTAGTAACCTCAGTCCCTTTGTTCTATGATCGCTCTCCCGTGCGCCCGTCAGATGTCCTGGAAAAATCGGGCTGCAGGTTCCTCTTGGTGGGTAAGTCTCTAACTCTTGGGCGATCATTGTTGTACCTTGCAGCCTCACTAGTGTGAGAGCCGCCAAAACTGTTGTTGCTGCTTGTTGCTCCGGTCACCGACCCTTCTTTGCCAGAATTATTCCTCCCGGAGACGCCCTTAACCACCCCCCCCCCCCACTGCGAAGTTGAGTCCACCGGGGCTCACATTCTCCTCCCACATGGACCAGTCTTCCACAATCAAAACAAAAGTGCGGGACCTTCTCATAGTAGAAGTCAAACCATGTTTTTCCTTGTCCTCCTTGTTCTTCTTCAGAAAAATGCCTCTGACCAACGGCTCAAAAACAGAGATCCTCGTTCTGATTCTGAAGTTCTGACCCCGAGCCATACCTTCTTTATCCACATCTACCTTGACCGTCTCTCCCAGCCAGTCACCCAAGGCTTTACCAAAAACTTCTGTTCTCTTATCAGGCGGCAAATCAGCAATCCTCCCCCAGACATCAATTTTATCAAATATCATCTCTGATGGCCTCTTATCGCCCTCATATTTTTTCATCACCAATACACTGAAGTCAAACTGCCATGGGCCGTTATGTATGACATGCATGTAATCCCCCTCCGATCCAAAGTGAACCTCAAAGATATTGGGTCCTATCTCTGCAAATTTTGCTTCCCTATGCAAGCTCCATGCTCTTGGCATGGTTTTCTCCACGACCGACATCTTCATTGGACGGGGAGAGCAAACCTTGCCCACAGCTGACCAGCGAAAATCTTTACGAATCTGTGGACTTGGATCTTCAAACACAAAACCTTCCTCCTCTTTATCCATGAGAACCATACCTCCTAACCTTGCCGAAAGGCTTGCGGCCGGATCCGGTGTCCTGCACTCTTCCGGAGATTTGTCGGCCACCCCCGAAGCAGATCCATCAGGTTTCTTCGCCGGTGGCGTAGCCGCCACCGTTGTAGATTGTTTCGGTGTCGTCTTACTTGCCCTAGCCGCATCCTTTCCTCCTCCTGCCTCCCCCGCCATGAGATCCTCTCCAAAGCGCGGGGACGCAAGCACACCAGCCGCAACCCAGGGGGACGCCGTCGCCGCCCTGTTCCTCGCCGTATTCCAACCACCCCGGAGCGTCGAAACCCTAACCCTAGCGCAGAGAAGCAGTCGCCTAGACGATCGCCTCCTGCCGCCTTAGCGTTTCACGTCCTAGGATGCATCAGTTGCAGGTTTTAAGAAATGGCTTGTAAGAAGAAAACAATTTAATAGATTGCTGAAGTAGTAAAAAATAAAAAGGAATCCGGATTCGTTCAGGGATTGAACCCTACGTGAATCGAACACGCAACCTTCTGATCTGGAGTCAGACGCGCTACCATTGCGCCAAGGATCCGGTTGGTGTAGGACTGAGTACTATACCTTACTTATACGATGTTGGAAACGTTCTTCAGTTGTACAAGGTACGTCAAGCCGACGGCACTCTTTGCACGAAAATCAGTAGGAGTAATCATGGGCGCCTTCATTTTTTTTACTCCTACTGATTACTAATAATCTACGGTGGTCTTCGGCATGCCCATGTATACGAGCCGATTAGTTGGGGCTGTCAGTTGGATTTCTGCGTGGGAAATCACGAAAACCTGCCATTTCCACTCTCGTCCTCTATGCCAAGAACTGAACCTGATTATTCCCTGCTTTTCTCATAGCATAACAGTTAGCTGTTGTGGATTCCACGGGACCATCGCCCGCCGGCCAGCACTTCACTCTCTCTACTCACGGATGGATGGCCATTAACTAATCCATGAGCAGGTCCTGTTCCACTCCAGTTGCAGCCAAAGCCTGCCCAGACGTACGCGCACAGTATCTCTCAGAGCGCAGAGGACGGCAGGCAGAGCTCATGAGGGTCACGCGCGCGCGGTGGGTCGTCGACGGACACGGGGGCGCGGGCGAAAGCAGAGTAAATGAGCTCGGCTTCATTGAAGGCTCCCGCGCGGTCACGACGACGGTGGCCGCCTCACGCGCGCGCGGTGGGCCGGCCGTCGACGCTGGCTGGCGCTAGCGGGCGGGCTCGCCGTGAAATGAAATTCAAACGAGCGAGCACTCGGCGGTTTTCCCACCGCGCCGGCCGTGGCGGCGTGGCCATGCCCGTGCGCCATAAATGAAGGCGCTCTGCGCGTATCCGCGCCAGGAGGCGAACCGTTTAATGGCTTGTCTCTCTCTCCCTCTCTCTCTGACTGCCTCGCCCGCCTGCGAAACTGTCCCGGCGCAGCGGTGGCAGGCAGGGCAGCGGGTCACTGGATCCGTGTGATGGAGTTCGAGCCGCCGGGGGCGTGCCGGGGATCATGTGACGCACAATCAAAGATCCCCGCGGCTGCCGCTGCGTGCATGCGCGCGCGCGTCCCGCATCAATGGCCGCGCCCGACGCGGGTATATATGTGCGCGGGGCGCGTCCTCCGTGTACTCCCCCGCAGCCTGCTCCTGCTCTAGAGTACGTCGCGTTGCACCGTGCCCTCCAAAGCAGGCAGCTCTTGAGTGTCACCGTGCACCGTACCGGCGCGAGCTCTTGGTACGCGCGCACGCGGGATTCTTGGGAAGATGACGAAGAGGCACGGTCCTGCCGCCCGAGTTCACCGCGTTCACCCCCTTCTTCTCCTCCTCGCGGCCGTCTTGCTGCTCGCTGCCACGGCTGATGGCATCAGACCGGGCCCCGGTAAGTTCAACCGCATGAATGATCTCTATGTGCAATGCCATCTTCTTCGCATGGGAATATGAATCTAACTTGAATCACATTCTGGCAGATGATGCTGATGCGAAACCGGCAGTGCAGCGTGCACGGCCGGGGCAGGCGCCTGGTGCGGCGACGGCGACGGCGACGGAGGAGAAGGGGTTCCTGCAGGAGGAGGTGTACGGGACGGGGTCGAGCCTGCCGGACTGCACGCACGCGTGCGGCGCCTGCAAGCCGTGCAACCGCGTCATGGTCAGCTTCAAGTGCTCCATCGCCGAGCCCTGCCCCATGGTCTACCGCTGCATGTGCAAGGGCAAGTGCTACCCTGTCCCCTCAAGCTAGCTCAGCTCAGCTGAGATGATTTCCCACGCGCACGCACACACGGCTGATGCAGATGCAGATGGTGCAGAGTAATATGCCGATCTAGTTATATGTGAATTTTTATGCTGGTGTTCGATCACCATGATGATATGACGGCATTTTGTAAATTATGACTCGGTGGCTAGCTAGCTGGCTATTTTGGAGCACATGAAACACTTGTTATATCTACCAAATCTTTTGTTGATTGTTGGTTTAAGATAGCTGCTCGGTTTATTGTTAAGAAAATCGTTAACAGGTAGCTGCTCGGTTGGTTGGTGAGTAGGGAATTAATAGGCTAATCAGTTAATCAGACGGTTTATCAGTTTATCGGCTACTCGGTGACCCTACGAGTAGGGAATCGGCAAGTTAACTGGTTAATTGGACGAATTCTTGAAATATCTGCAAAATCTTTGGCACACGCTAAGTATCACTTTTTGGAAATATATGGAAAAAATATCAATCGATTTAGACATAGATGAACCCTAAAAATAGTTGTCGTCTTTTATGATTTTACGTGAGTCTTTTATTTTTTGCTTACTGTACTGCGGGATAATACCAAAAAACACTGTCAGTAGTGGACTAAGCCGAAAACCTGCACCTAGCATTGCAAAAGATAAACTACCTTAGACTATTTTTTCTTCCAAAAAACCTTGTAGGGTTGAGGTGTGGACCCCAAACTTTAGGTAAAAATATTTGTCGTTTCATGTGTTGTGGAAAAAGAGAGGATATCCTTTCTAACATAAAGTCTTACACCATACTCTTCCCACAAAGTAAGTATTTTTTTCCTTTCAAAACTTAGAATGTACGGATTTTGACGTGGATCATACATAAGCACATGACTATTTGTAACCTGGCTTGATTCTATATATGAAAGGAAAAGGTACAATTTGGCCCTTCAAATATTGGCAAAGTTTAATTTAGGTCGCTCTACTGCAACACTATAAATACTGGCCCCTCAAGTGTAAAACCATTTGGATTTTACCCCTTAAACAAGTTTTGATGACGACAATCTCCCGATTTACGAATGGTTTGCTAGCAATAAAGAAAAATGAAGCAAAATAAAAAAAATACAAAACTCCCAAATTTGGGGGACAATATAAAATTCCAGTTAAGCTATTATGAATTTTGTAAATTCACAACAATCAGGAATATTCTAGAAAACCGATGCAATTCTATAAAACTACTAAGTATTTCTTTTTACAATAATCCTCGTATATGTTAGGTTTTTCTGTGGGTTCGTTATAATTTTCTTGTTATTCTTTATATTGCCCTTCAAGCTCATTATTTGCCTTACACTATATCTTTCCTTGTAAATATTCATTTACATTTTTATATTTTTTTTCCTGAATGTCATTTTTGTATTCATTTCCTTTATTAACTTTCATCCTTTTTCCTTCTAAAATAGACTTACATAGAAAAAACTATCCTCCCCTCCCTATTTCCCCATCAGTTTTTTATGTTGAACCGTCACTATGAAGACACTTTCAATTTGGCAAATGGGATCTTGATGGTTCTGACACTAAGTCAACAAACCAAGTATGATTGATAGACAAAAAAAAATAACATAACATATATTGATCCAATATTGAAATAAGATTGACATTTTGTAGAGAAGTTGATGATTGTTTGGTGCTACTTATATATCATTTCAAGTCATTGGTGATGCCTGTACATTTTCCCCTAATTATCATTTGATGGTTATGCTTCTTAATTTTACCAGCCGACAATGCATTATCAAGATTTTTTTTGGCTCCATGAAAAATGTCCATGCAGATCTATTTACTAGTCTGCCTCTATTATGTCGGTGAACCTCGTGCCATCCAGATTAAGAAGCAAAAATCATCCAAAAGCCTCTAAAAAACCTCAAAGCACCAACTAAATCTTCTAAAAAGGCAGAAATTTCCCCAACAACCAGAAATATTCTAGAAAACCATGGAAATCGATAGAGTTACTTCACGTTTTAACAAGAAATCTCATATATTACTAGAGATTTTATTTCTTTTGTGACTATATTTTCTTCTAAAATTCTTGATATTCTTTCTATTTTTCTTCACCTCATAGAATTCATTATCCTAGATGGATATATCTTTCTTGTAATCTTTTGTATTTTCCAGAATTTGTCCCATTTTTCCCAGTAAAAATCATTTTGTTATTTGTTTTCTTTTTTGGTTGTTTTAAGATACCCCCCTTTTCCTTCTACAACCAGTTGAGTTACCAAAAAATATATCAAACTATCCTCCTCCTTGTTTTTCTATTTTCCTGTTAACTTATTTTGTCGGCTTGACTACTACTTATGCTAAATGACATCAGATCATCATTAAAACCACTCTCAATGTGATGAAAGGACCAAATTTAGATATTGCACTCGAGGGACCACAATTTACTGATACTGAAGCCGGTGGACCAAAAAATGATGAAAAGTACATGGTCGTATATCAAAAACAAGGGTTGGCGGTTTTTATAGCAAGAGTGGTGCCCATTTGGGGCTATTCATGTATCTACCAACAACTAGCACACCGTTTTAAGTCATCCGCGATGCATAGACGTCGGGGTGTGCGTTCGGTTTTTTCGGTTTGATTCGGTTCGGTTTATACGGTTTTCGGTTTATACGGTTTTTATACTTCGGTTTATATGGTTTTATACATAGATACGGTTCGGTTTCGGTAATAACCATTTAATTTCGGTTCGGTTTCGGTAATAACCAAAATAACCAAAGTTGACGCGAATTTTTGAACAATGCATAATTTTTTTATCACATGATTCAATTTGTGTATGTAGGTTAGTTTTTTCTTTTGAGAACTATGTACATAAATTAAATCATTAGATGTCATACATGATTTGGTGGGGCATATATGTATCATGTATTTACGACGTGCACCAGATCAAGGCATATGATTGCTGAGGCGCTGAGCCGTTGATAGAGATGTATGCAGGTACTACCGTACTAGGAAAATTTGAGGATAAGACAGGGAAAGAGCACCCCGTGCACTACGCTAGCCTCCAGGTTTTTGTACGTGAAAAAATGCCATGAAATACCATAGCGCTAGCCTGTAGCCTCCAGGCTCCTGGTCCAAGCGCAACACCAGCCAGTAGCCACCAGGCCACCAGCCCCAGCGCGTGCGTTGGGCAGCCAAGGGCCCAGGCGGCCAGGCCCAAGCGCCAGGCGCTAGCCACCAACTTGGGCGCCAGCCGCGCCACGCAATAGTCCCACCTCGCGGAGCGAGCATGATTGAGATGGGTGGATGGCTATAAAAGGAGGGGCGACGGGAGGGATCTAGATCAACTCAGGGCTTTGGTTCTTTAACACACAGCGAAGAGTTTCGGTTTAATTCGGTTTAACCGAAAACCGTCGGTTTTTAACCGAAAAAACCGAAGGTTATATGGTTTTCAAAATTGAAAACTGAAACTGAAACTGAAACCTGAAAAAACCGAAATTCGGTTCGGTTTGGTTTTTTTGGTTCGGTTTTTGGTTTTCGGTTCGGTTTTGCACAGGCTGACATAGACGGTTGTCTTTAGCTATCATCTGCACATGTTGATTCCTAATCTTACTGAATTATATGCAATACAACCACCATATTTCTTGGCACCACATAAGAAAAGTTGCACACATATTTTTTCCCCGTTATTTGCAAAAAGATTTTAAGACACATCGCTTGACACTAAAGTAATAACTCCATTAAATTCCGAAATAAATTCAGGAGAGGGCGAGCAACCATGCCGCAAGAAACTTAACCCAGCCGGGCCACGATCAAATCACAACACGTCAATTTATTAGATTGCCTATATTCTGTCGGCGAACCCCGTGTCGTCCGGATTGAGAAATGAAGCCATCCAAAAATGTCACGTTGTCTCATTCATCTTTACAAATTCAAAATGGACAAGTTTCCAATCAACCGCAACGCCCTCCATCATCCACCATTCCACCACCACTAAACTAATGCTCCAAACATCCAATGGCACCCACTAAATAAACCCCCTAAAAAACCACGACGCACCCACTAAAAACCATCTAAAAAGCCACAACGCCCATCCATCACAAACGCCTCGAGGCCCGATGGAGAGCACAGCACTCGGAAAAGAAAAAGATTGGGAGCCATGTTTGGGACTTTGGGTGCGGCGAGCGTGTGCACGTAGAGGCGGCAAAGGAAAAGAAAAAAGAGGGCCGAGGACACCGCGCCAGCGCTGACGCTGTCCCCGCTGCGCAGCCACAGCGGCCACAGATACGGGGTGGATTCCCCCCGCCCTCGCGCGGCCGTAAACCCTGCCTCTCCCTTCCCCTCCCCCCTATCCCCCGGCCCCCAAACCCCCGCCTCCTCTCGCTCGCCGCCGCTCTCCTGCTCGCGTCTCCCTCGCAGGGCCCCGAAGGGACGGCGGCTCGTTGATGCTCGCGCGCGCCGCCGCCTGCCCATAGCCGAGGTTGCCCAACACGGCGCCCTGCGGCTTCGGTTGCGGCGGCGGGGGAGCGGGAGGGCTCGGCGGAGGAGGCGGGGGCAGGCTGAGGCGGCTCGTCAGCTCCCTGGCCATGGCCGCGCCGGCGCCCGTGCCCGCGCAGCTCCGGAGGTGCCCCTGCTCCGCGCCCCTCTGGCCGCCCTCCCCCCTCCTCCGCCGCCACCGCCGCGCCTCGCCCTTCGTCGGCGGCAGGAGGTACTACCCCTCGCCCTCGCCCCCCCTGTTCCCGTAGCATTTTTTGTTTTTAATTAATTACTGCTGCTGCCTGTTTATTTAATTAATTATTCCTGTAAAGCCCGCGCTTATTGGCCGCATATGCTTGCGCGATGGCGCGATATGGTGCGATGGTGGTGGGTGTCAATCATACATTTATTGTTGGCTCGTACGCGATGCTTAGGGCGATTGGATTGGGTGTTGCTTTAGGTTAGGCCGATGCTGGCGCTGACGGCGATGCATTGCTCTGATTGATTGTATGGTGTTTTTGCTGGAAGGGTAGCGTGTCATCTTCTGAGTTAACGCTAATTATTTTTTACGAACAAATGCGGAGATGACCGAGACAGCGAGCTACCATTTGGTGCTCATTGCTGTACATATTTTTTTGTAGCCTTTATTATCGCTTCGAATTGAACCATTGCATTGCTGGAAGGGGGTGACGTTTGAGCTATTTGAGCTGTTCCATCTTCCCCTCTGGGCTGACATTCGACCCAGAGGAGAACAGTGAGCTAGCATTTGGTACTCCTTGCTGTACATAGTTTTTGTACTCTGTATGGGTTTTAACTGAACTGTTACATTGCATCTGTCGCCCCCCTGGGGCGACGTTTGAGCTATTTGAACTGTTGGATCTTCTCCTTTGGGACTGACATTTGAACTATATTAAGTTTGATGCATTGCTCTGGTGTTCTGTCCCTAACTTCAGAAATGATTATGACTGGCAGGCAGGGATACTCTCACAGTTCTGGCCTTGGAATCAAAGACAATAGCGCCTTCAGGCCCGGAGTATATCTCAACTTCAACGTGCAAAGCAGTGCGCAAGAATGGAAAGAGGAGAGCAAGAGGATATGTTCTATCAAAACCACCAATGCTGTCATGAACAATGTTTATAATGGTTACGCTCTGCGATCAGGAAATCTTCATCATGATCCCTTGGAAGATTGCAAGACCTCCAACCAGTCTCCATTGTACAGTGTAAGAGAAAGAATGGCTCCTAACTCTCTTGCAAATAGACACGCCAATATGGAATTGGCAAAGCAACATGTGATGAGTCCCACTGCAGGTGCTGTGTCAGCACTGACCAGTGCTGTTAATTATGACATCAAACCGCTAAACAGGTCTAGTGGCTCCGAAGTGGAAATCCAATGGCCTAATGGTTCCAAAATTGATGCTTCTCTGCCAAATATTCATCAAGTCAAAAAGGGCCTGCAGTTTGGTGGCAAGGCTGATGATTATGATGAAGTTGAGCATGAATGCACAGCCAAAACTGTGGTTAATGATGACATCAAACTGCCAAACAGGCCAAGTGGTTCTGAGGTGGAGATGCATTGGCCTACTGGCTCCGAGATTGATGATTCTCTGCTAAATACTGGTAAAGTCAAAAAGAGCCCTAAGATTCGTAAAGTCAAGAAGAGCCCTCAGTTTAATGACTTGGCTATAGATGGCTATAATGAAGCTGAGCATGAATGCATAGCCAAGACAGCGGTACAGCCTCCTCCAGCTAAAGCCCCCTTGTCCAAGGAGGCTAAAGATGCACGGGAGGCTCTTGCTACCATCTACGACAAAGTTCTGGTGGTCGACACCGTTGAATCAGCTAGGAGTGTTGTTCAGCTACTTACCACAAAGTACAAGAGCTTTATTCATGCATGTGACACAGAGGTAAAGCATAAAAACCATTCTTGACTACATTGGTTATGTTCACTTTTTTCTGTAATTACTTGTTGCCTAATATCAACATTTTCAACTTGACACTAGATACTAGTTTTTACCTGAAACAGCCCCCCTTTACCATGTGGTGTCATGGTTCTACATATGATTGCACACCCTACACCAGATATTTCAGATGCAGTTATGCTACTTTTTAGTTCTCTCTATCCATGCCAAACAAAGGGCAAAAGTCATGGGTGTCCTCATTAATCATAAACGGCATTAGTTTGTCCCCAGTCACCTTGATTCAATGATATATAATAGTACAGGAAACTGAGCTATATTGAAAAGTTCTTGCATTTTGAGCGCATGCTGGTTTCTACTCCCTCCGTTCCAAAATAGATGACCCAACTTTGTACTAAAGTTAGTACAAAGTTGAGTCATCTATTTTGGAACGGAGGGAGTAGCTAGCATCATAATTCATGAGAGCACAATGCTATGCAGGTGTCAAATATTGATGTTAAACAAGAGACACCAGTTGGCCATGGAGATGTCACATGCTTTAGCATCTATTCTGCCAGCTCTGACGCTGAAGCTGATTTTGGAAATGGTAAAACATGCATTTGGGTGGATGTACTGGATGGTGAAAGGGATGTCCTCATGGAGTTTGTTCCCTTCTTTGAAGATTCAGCGATCCGGAAGGTGCATCTTTCTTGCTTGCTTTTCTTTCTGGTGCAAGGAGATGCATTTGGGCTTGTTTGCTCTCCTTTTATATGCCTGATGCTTTACAAATGGAGAAAATAACAAGATTATTATCACAAGTTGGCAATTACAGAACTAGTTGAGGAAATGTGTGATTGCATCACGATCAGCTGTTTAAGCTAAATGCACAGATCATTTTGTTGAATATTAAATGTGCTGCCTCACTCCAGACTGATGTTACTTTCTTTTATTGTTTGTAGCTAACCTTACTACTTATATGAACTTATGTGATTACACATCTACATTTTTAGCTTCTTGAGTTTTCTAAAGCAAACGTCTCATTTTCCTCATCATCTAGGTATGGCACAACTATAGTTTCGATAAACATGTAATTGAGAACTATGGAATCAAAGTTGCTGGATTTCATGCTGATACAATGCATCTCGCACGGCTTTGGGACTCTTCGAGAAGACTTGATGGAGGATATTCACTCGAAGGACTCACAAATGATAGCAGAGTCATGGGTGTGGTCCCAAAGGAACTACAAAAGATTGGAAAGAGATCAATGAAAACCATCTTTGGCAGGAAAAAGATTAAAAAAGATGGCTCCGAAGGAAAAATTACTACCATAGAGTCTGTTGAGGTTTTGCAAAGAGAGGATAGAGAGCTGTGGATCAGCTATTCTTCTTTAGATTCAGTGAGTACCTTGAGGCTTTATGAAAGCTTGAAAAGTAAGCTTGAAAAAAAGCACTGGTCGTTTGATGGTTGCCCCAGAGGTTCATTGTATGATTTCTACGAGGAGTACTGGCGTCCTTTCGGCGCTATTCTTGTAAAAATGGAAACAGCTGGAATGCTTGTTGACCGTGCTTACCTGTCAGAGATTGAAAAAGTTGCTGTTGCACAGCGAAAAGTAGCTGCAGATAAATTTCAGAAATGGGCATCTAAATATTGCCCTGATGCAAAGTACATGAATGTTAATAGTGATACCCAGATTCGCCAACTCTTCTTTGGTGGCATAGAAAATAGGTACAATCATCACCCTGTTCTCTTCTCTTTGTTGATATATTTGTTTTTGATGTACTCCCTCCGTAAAGATATATAAGAGCGTTTTAGATCACTGAAGTAGTGTTCTAAACGCTCTTATATTTCTTTACAGAGGGAGTATAAATAATGCTACAATTCTCTGGAAATATCTGACATAAGGATCTTTGTCAGGACGTAGTTAAAGTAGGCACTGACCCTGACCCATTGTTTAGTCAATTTATTCATGTAGACATGTTTATCATCCCACATGTGTTTGAACTCCGATTGGTATGAGCCATGTGCCTTTAAAATCACTGGGAAGAAAAAGAGATAGAAGTGTGACTTGCTGTGTCTACCTTTTGTATCTAGACTAGACATTTTTTTTGCATGCAACCCTTGTTCTTACTAAATCTGTAAATCATTCTGCAGACGCAACCCTGGTGAATTTTTGCCAAAGAGTAGGACTTTGAAAGTCCCAAATGATGTCAACACAGTTACAGAGGGCAAGAAGGCTCCAAAGTATCGCACAATTGAAATTTGCAGTATTGTGGAAGGTCTAAAACCTGAGGTATTCACTGCAAGCGGCTGGCCTTCAGTCAGTGGCGATGCTTTGAGAAGTTTGGCTGGGAAATTGAAAACTGATCTTTACACAACGGAGGATGCAGAGGATGATGAATATGTCAGTGATTCAGAAATTTCTGTGGATGACATAGAAGACGCTACCTCGTATGGCACTGCATACAAAGCATTTGGAGGTGGAAAGGAAGGAAAGGAAGCATGTTATGCCATTGCAGCTCTCTGCGAGATCTGCTCTATAGATTCATTGATATCAAATTTTATTCTACCCTTACAGGTGAGGTGGCTCCACTTATTGTAATGTGGGTTGCTGTAGTTGTCCCTCTTCAGTGACAATATGTGCCAGTTTGGTTCTAGTGGCTACTGTCATCCTACTTGTCTGTCTGGTTGTTAATGATAAATATCTTTCTTGTTCGCACAGGGAAATCGTATATCCTGTAAGGAGGGGAGGATCCACTGTTCCTTAAATATCAACACTGAAACTGGACGTTTGTCAGCAAGGGCGCCGAATTTACAGGTTACTGTCTTTTGCATTTTTGTCGTCGGTGTTTTTGCATGCCCGTGTTATATAATGTAGTTCTCGAGGTCAAGACTTAGTCTGAATATTTACAGTCTATCTGCATATTTACAATATGGAAGTAAATTTTCAGAACAGGGCTTCAATATGTGATAGTTATACTTCATGTATGGTTCTGTAGTTCAACTTGTGTCAGCTTCTGATACTCCAATGCGGCACTGCGAGGTTAGCAAAGTTCTGATGTTGTTAATTACTGCGGTCCTATATGCAGATGGATGACCAAGCAGATATTTGAAGTTTCACCTGCTACAATTGTTTATAGATTTGTTTTCATGATGATTAGCGTGTCCATTCAGGCACTCCTCAAGTAACTAAACAATTGCTAAATACTCCCTCCGTTCCTAAATATTTGTCTTTCTAGAGATTTCAATAAGTGACTACATACGAAGCAAAATGAGTGAATCTACACTCTAAAATGTGTCTATATACATCCGTATATGATAGTCCATTTGAAATCCTAAAAAAACAAATATTTAGGAACGGAGGGAGTAGAACTTTCCCAATCAAGCTAGCTCTGTGGTCATTGGGCCTTTTTATTCATTAACTGAGCTGTATCAAAGTAAGCACGTGTCAGCTGATCATGCTGCATCATTTGATGTCATATCTAGGAGATGGTTTTAGATGCTGTAAATTCTAGGGCAGTTATTGTAGATGTTGGTAGTGTTTACAATAGACCACCCAAATAAGTTACTGAACTCTCGGTGATTCCTTCATGGCAGAATCAACCTGCACTTGAAAAGGATCGGTACAAAATCCGCCAAGCTTTTGTTGCAGCTCCGGGGAACTCTCTTATTGTTGCTGATTATGGTCAGGTATGTTAGTATCACTCAAAAAATATTACCAAATGTTTTAAAACCGACCCAGTTAAAAAGACATACTTCTGTTCCCTGCAGCTGGAGCTCAGGATCCTGGCACATCTTGCTAATTGTAGAAGTATGTTAGATGCCTTCAAAGCTGGCGGTGACTTCCATTCCAGGACAGCCATGAATATGTACCAGCATATTCGTGAGGCTGTTGAAGAAAAGAGAGTACTTCTTGAGTGGGATCCTCAACCTGGTCAAGAGAAACCCCCTGTGCCATTGTTGAAGGTACTCCAGTTCCAATAATATTTCTGAAAGTTACAGTGCTAGCACTAAGAAAAGTTCACTTTTCAACCCTAACTTTAAAACCGTCTAGAACTGTTTTCAAGTCTGGAAAGTAAATTTTTGCTAGAATTCACGATTGAGAAGTGGACTGTTCTCTTATCTTAAGATTAATTATTAGCAGGCATCCATATTTTTTATTTGTTTTCCTTCCCTCTTTCACTTTCCCCATCATTCAGTAGCAGTGTGATTACCCTCCTTCAATGGAGAATCAGAATCCATAACTCATATCACTTGGAATATACTATAATTAGCTTCACCTTTGGGATTTATATTTTGTGATTGCTCAATTCCATTATTAATATTAAATTGGTGTACATCTATGTGAACACTCTTAATGATTGCTCTGTTTTTACATGCGGTGTCTCTGTCTTACACTCATCGTTTGATGCTTTTTTCACTTTCCCTTTTTGGGGATTGTACGAGTGTGGCATCTGTTTGCAGCCCCGAATTTAGCTTTAGTTTTTGTTACAAGTAGATGGTGTTTTATGTAGCATCTTTTTTGCACTTCATTTTCTTCTTTTTGCATTGTATCTTAAATTGAATACCCTGAACTGAACTTTAATCTGTTTCAGTTCACACGATGCTCTATTTAATGTTGTGTCATTTCTACGGATCTGGATACAGAAAGTGTAAAGCTTGGGCTACTTGTCTGGATTTGAACGAAGTTTGACGTCTTGTGATTTAGGATGCATTTGGTGCTGAGAGGA
Source organism: Triticum aestivum (assembly GCF_018294505.1). Lineage (NCBI taxonomy): Eukaryota > Viridiplantae > Streptophyta > Magnoliopsida > Poales > Poaceae > Triticum > Triticum aestivum. The sequence continues at coordinate 759,569,105 of NC_057798.1, read as the reverse complement.
GGAAAGCTAAGATGCTCAATTTCTCCATTGCATATGGAAAAACAGCTGCTGGGCTTGCTCGGGATTGGAAGGTACAAATTTGACAAACATACCTCTCAGTTAATAGCAAGAAATCGAACTTCAGTTCATGCACCAGCGTATTAGAGCCTTATACTACTGGATTCATACTTCATACTGACCAAACTAGAGACCTTAAATAAATAAATAGTGACTAGTCATGTTCACTAGATTCACTGTTGAAACTCCTCACATTTTCAATAAATTTAATAGTTATCTTATTAACATAATGCAGCTATAAATTATCTCTCATTAATGGAACAGAACCGTAGTCTTTTCCTTGTAGCTTTCCTAAGGGTATTGTGTAAGTTCTTATCTGTAATTGCCTTCGCAGGTATCAAAAAGGGAAGCAGATGATACACTGGATCTCTGGTACAGCGACAGAAAAGAAGTTCGTTCATGGCAAAAGGAACAGAAAGAATTAGCATATGAGAAGTCTGAAGTTTATACTTTGCTTGGACGATCTCGCCGTTTCCCCAACATTACTTCTGTAAACTCTAAACAGTGGAAGCACATCGAGCGTGCTGCCATCAATGCTCCTGTACAGGTAAGTACTTTCTAGATTGCAAATAAAAAAAAATCAAGCTTGATTTAACTGAAATTGTATTTTATTTAACATCACAGGGCAGTGCAGCAGATGTTGCGATGTGTGCAATGATTGAGATAGAAAGGAATACCCGTCTTAAGGAGCTCGGTTGGACCCTCCTGTTGCAGGTATATATATAATAATGCATGAACTTTCATAGTACTGGAGGGTTTTCATCAGTTTTGTTTTCCTTTGATACTAAAAATAATACTCCCTCCGTTCCCAAATATTTGTCTTTCTAGAGATTTCAACAAGTGACTACATACGAAGCAAAATGAGTGAATCTACACTCTAAAATATGTGTACATACATCCCTATGTTGTAGTCCATTTGAAATGTCTAGAAAGACAAATATTTGGGAACGGAGGGAGTAATATGTATGGTATATGTCATGCCTATGCCACTTCACTGTTGGTATTTCATCTGGTCAAACTGGGATGCATTTGATGATCTCAAAATAGGTCTGTTCTCAAGATTGGTTGACTGCGAGAACATGCCGCACCTAGTTCCAATTCTTGCTTCTTATCTGGCAGCAGTTCCTTTTCTTTTCCTTCTCAAATGCAACATCCAGAATTGACAGATACACCTTTCAGGTGCACGACGAGGTGATACTGGAAGGACCTTCCGAGTCGGCTGAGGTGGCCAAGGCAATAGTGGTTGAGTGCATGTCTAAGCCCTTCTACGGCACCAACATCCTGTCGGTTGACCTGGCTGTTGATGCAAAATGCGCACAGAACTGGTACGCGGCAAAGTAGACTCCCAGCATCGTTACCTCTCCGTCGACTCCCCAACATGGTGTAGTTGCGCCCCAGATGCGCACATACTCCAGCCAATTTTGGTCCGTCTTGAGCTGGTATCAGCTGCTGCCTATGAGCTGGGCATGTTTAAGGCGGCATCCTGCCCTGGCAGCAGAAAAATGAGCTTAGCAGCGAAGGCATTGTACACTAGCACTTAGGCTGGATAGCTGGACTCCCACACCCTTCCTAGTAGGAATTCTGAACTCTGAATCGAGCTAGAGGGAATGTAGTTAAGATTGGCATGCATTTTGTGTATAAGATTCCTGCCGTGTGATAATGTATTAGGTTAGATAACATATTCTGCTGATGTGGACATGATCATGGTGATATGATTTTGGTTCTGATCAATCGAAAAACGTTGTTCATGATGAGCTTTCCCTCTAGGATCTCATCTTTTTGATGGCAATTGCAGATCCAACCAGCTTTGCAGCAAGTGAATCATGTTTGAACATGGTAACTCTCCCTCCCCGGTTCCGGTAGACTCCTGTGTTATGCCACATTCAGTATCTTTCTTAAACCTGACCGGTGTCGGGATAGTAGATGCAAACGATGGGATTTGAAAATTCAGATGAACGCCAGTTAATAGTTGCATAATTGTAAGTCGGTCTGTGTTGCAAACTCCACACAAAATGCACAACCATGGATCAGACACTAGTGTCAAAAACGCTCTTGTATTATGGGACAAAAACGCTCTTGTATTATGGGACGGAGGAAGTGTTGATGTATCAAATGGCTGGGCACAGGTTCTGCCCTAAACATGGTGGCAGAACGAAATGGTGATAACAGACACCCCTGTTTTATGTTGTGCCTTTCGCTCGAGCTTGAGGATACAGCTCGAGGAGCTCAGGCACGTCTCCCTTGTATTTCAGAATGTACCTCTCCACAAAGATGGCCTCTGGCAGTCTCACTACGGTCACCATGTTCGTCTTCCGGATGTCCACGCCCTTGGACCGCAGGGCCTCGACGGCGCGGCACCGCGGTGCCATCCGCTCGTCGAGGCTCAGCGTCAGCAGCAGGGGGTTCCTGACGATGCCCCCGGCGCCGCACCCGACGGTGTCCCGCAGGAACTCCACCTTGCGCCGCAGCAGCGCCTCGGGGGCGAACACGAAGCACGGCGCGCGCCTGAACATGCCGGCGAACTCCTCGTCCGTGCACCCGAGGGCGCGCGTCACGGCCGCCTTCTTGGCCCGGAAGGCGCGGTCGCCGACGTTGTGCAGCGCGAAGAGGCACCACGTGTACATCCCGGGGCTGGGCGGCACCCCGCCGCAGGCATCCTCCACGCGGCCGACCAGCGCCCTGAGCTTGTCCGGCGACTGCATGATGAGCGTCGGCCGCAGCCGGACGGCGGCCGTCAGGCGGCCGTCTGGGATGCCGAGGCGGCGGAGCGCGGCGAGGTTCCGCAGGAGCAGGTCGACGGAGTACTTGAGCAGCCACGTCTTGGCCAGCCATTTCATCAGCAAGGTGGTGGACCCGAGGAGGTCGAGCCAGAAGAGCACCCGCGGGAGCAGGTTGGAGCGGACGCCGTAGGTGAGCGCCGCCGGAAAGAGCGCGAAGAGCCGCGCGGCGTCGGCGCCGCGCAGGCCGAGCGCGCGCACGGCGGTGAACTTGGGGGAGAGCGTGGCGTCCACGTCGCTGAGGAGCAGCGCCGGCTTCCGGGCCACGATCGCGCGCACCTGCGCCTTGGCCAGCCCCTGCGAGCGGAGGAAGGCGAGCACGGCGTCGGGCCGCTCCGCAGAGCCCAGGTGCGCGAACCGAGGGGCGGCCTTGGCGGCCGCCGCCGGCGAGAGGCCGCAGGTGGAGACGAGGTACTCGGCCATGAAGTGCGGAGGCTCCTTTTCCCCGGTGGAGAAGAGGCGGAGGTGTCCGGGGCTGGGGAGCGGGAGGAGCCGGGGAGGGAACGCAACCGGCGCGAGGCGGCGGGCGAGGCGCCGCAGCGCCATGGGTGCGGGCGGAGGACGGGGCAGCACTAGCCTGGCAGGGGGCTACCCGAGAGATCTGATACTCCGTTCCATAATGTAGTGCTTATTTTTTAAAAAGTCAAACATCACAAACTTTGACCAAGTTTGTGGAGAAAAATATTTACATCTAGAGTGTGAACCATATATCAGTAGATTCATTATTAGATGTAGTTTCACATTATACATTTTTGCTATTGTAGACTTTAATATTTTTCTCTACAAACTTGGTCAAAGTTTGCAAAGTTTGATTTCTCAGAAAATCTATAGGCACTACATTATGGAACGGAGGGAGTAGAAAATATAAAATCGTGCTTAAGTTTGACAAAAGGGCCAGAATGGCAATTTCGGCCCTCTCTCGGCCGTGAACGCTACATGATTTTAGAAAAACTATAGACGTGTGGGCATGATGTTGAAACAAGAGAGGATCTACTGTGGCATTCTAGGAACCAGGAGTATAGAGATCAGAATGTAATGAGCCATCCAGCTCATGATAGTGAATGGAAAAACTTCAACCAGAAACATAAAAAATTTGTTACTGACCCGAGAAACATTAAACTTGGCTTATCTTCAGATGGATTTAACCCATTTGGCCACCAGAGCGCCACATATAACATGTGACCAGTGCTTGTTATCCCTTACAACATGCCTCCAAATGTCTGCACCAAAAAATCAAACTACATGATGGCCTTGCTCATCCCAGGTCCAAAAAGTCCTGGAAAAGATTTTGATTTATTCATGGAGCCTCTTGTGGAGGAACTTCAACAGCTATGGAAGGGTGTTCTCACTCGAGTCCTATATAGCAGCCCACCAGCTGATTTCTTTTCGCTTACTATTATAATTTTGTGCATCCATGATTATCCGGCTTTGGGCACTATGTCAGGGCGAACGACACATGGTTATAATGCATATGTTCGCTGTGACAGGAATCCGCTGTCATACGCAATACTTAGCAAGATCTGTTACATTGGACACCGTCGTTTCCTTGCCAAGGACAAGCCGCGTCCTACAAAATATCGAAGACACGTGTTCAATGCAAAGCATGAAAACCGTGATGCGCCAAAGAGGCTCACCTCCGATAAGTTGCAAGTGGAATTAGAGAAGGTCAGGCATATTACACCAGGAAACCATCCTGGTAATGGTAGCGGGAAAAAGAAGTGTGGCAAGACAGAAGAGAGATTGTTGTTTACCCGCAGGTCCACTTTATGGGGCTTGGAGTATTGGAAAGATTTGGATCTGCGACATAATCTTGTTGTGATGCACATCGAGAAAAATATATGTGGCATCATTATCGGCACACTTCTTAATATTGAAGGCAAAACGAAAGATACCTTAAAATCTAGGATTGATTTGACACACCTGGATATCAGAAAAGATTTGCAGGTGCAAGATGAAGATAAACCATGGGATATGGCACTAACTGTGTACGTCTTGGACAAGGTAAAAAGAAAAGAATTCTGCGAGGTCCTGTCACATGTGAGATTTCCACATGGATTTGCTTCTAACCCTGAAAGGAGAGTCAGTGCAGATGAAAACAAGGTACAAGGGTTGAAAACTCATGACTGCCACGTCCTACTTCAAATGGTTTTACCTGTTATCCTTAGAGGATTGGGCCGCCCTGACTTATATAGAGCAGTTGCAGAGTTGGGACAATTCTTCGGGGAACTTGCAGTAGAAATATCAGGATAGATGCTTTGGAGCGTCTTAGAGACAAGATACCAACTATCCTATGCGACCTTGAGAAGATATATTCTCCGGCCTTCTTTGATGTGATGGTGCATTTGGCTGTTCATCTACCTGATGAGGCAGTACTTAGAGGTCCAGTACAATATGACTGGATGTACCCTATTGAAAGGTGGCTAGGCACTTTCAAGGACTATGTTAGGAACAGAGCTAGACCCGAGGGTTCCATTGTAGATGCCTACATTGCTACAGAAGCATTGACATTCTGCTCAAAATACATTGAAACAGTTGATCAGCTTAGCAAAGAGGTGGGTGAAGACAATCCCGGGCTCAATGTTTTCGATTATTCTGTTCGAGTTATAGGGAAGAGTCGACAAGAGGACAAACCTAAAGATTTAGACAAAATAGTTTGGTATGTGTTGAATAACTATCCTAAGATACTACCTTATATCAAGTAAGTGCTAAGTACTGCAATTTATACATCGTAATCTACTAAACTTGCAGCACATTCTTATATATTTGGATGTTTGACGCGATCACTATGTTGTGCAACATCTACAAAAAGGAGTTACTGCCGCAAAATCCAAGAAACATTGACAAACTGGTTATGCCATGATTTGCGAAATGGTTAAAGAGCCATGTAAGCTTTTGAATTGCACTGTCAGTTTTTTTAATATATTGAGTACATAAGATGACCAGCTTGTCTATTTTCTAAACATAGGTTAAAAAGATGCGGGAGGATGGGCAGGCAGTTGATGATGCCCTTTACGCACTAGCAATGTGTCCTGATACTCGGGTAAGACATTATGAATCTAGCGTTGTTGGAGATGTGCGCTACAACACCCTTGCACACGACGAAGACAGAAAGACACAAAACAGTGCCATCATGAGCATGGATACGTACGATAGTGTGATAACTGAAATGTATGCTAACATAATAGACATTGTTCAGTTGCAGTATATCTCCAGTTTCGAGGATCATCGGTGTGTGGTTCTGTTGTGCTGTTGTTGGTATAACCTGTTTTCCAGGATCGCAAAACCCAGAGTTGATGATTATTTCAAATCCATCAATGTCAAGGCGGCGTACCAGACCAACGAGCCTTTTATTTTGGCAAATCAAGCAACACGGATGTTTTTCTTGGGAGACACATTTGCACGTAACGATGACTGGAGAGTATTGCAAAGGTTTGAGCAGAGGAATTCGTTTAATGAAGTTGCACAACAATCTGATTCTTACACCGCTCCTGATGTACAAGATTCCACAGATGTTCCTAATATCTTTGAGAACCATCACGTCAATGACGCTGGCAAAAAGATTGCATGTCGTGCTGTGGACATACAAGAGTTGATCAAGAAGAAGCCAACGTTCGAGGACATTAAGGATGAAGAAGAAGATGACACTGTGGGGAATTACGATTCAGACTGATACACATGGCAAAGATGTTGACGCTGCTGCTGCGGATGATGATTAGATTGCTTTTGTCGTATTTGCCTGTCAGAAGACGTTTTTTATCTACTATGTGAAATTGTGTTTGCTATGACAACTGAAACCTGATAAACGTGTTGTTTAGTATTTTGCTGTGAGAACATCACTTGTTATGTATGTTGATTTGTGTTTGGTGATTGTATGATGACTAAAACATGATGACATTGTTGTTTAGTTGTACTCATATTTGGCTGTGAAACTTGAATTTGATGACATAGTTTGCCGTTGGACTGCAATTTGCTCGACGTCTTTGAATGGGAACAAAGCTGATCCAATAGGGCCTCTGCTAATTTATTTATTTATTACCAAAAGGGCCTCTGCTATTTATTTATTTATGAGCAAAAGGGGATACCCCTCGATTTCCGTCAATAGAAATCATTAGATGTTCACAACACTATGCCCAGCCTACTACACAGGTTTCATTCATTACTAGTTTCAGCAAAGTGCTTATGTCATAGCCACTGAATACATCACGAGTGCTACATACACTGCAAATAAAGAGACAATCATCCTACAGAGCACATCGATTTTGCCCATTATCTTCACAAGCTTTTTCATCTCCTCATTGCTGTCAAGGCCGTTCATCAGCTATTGCTTGACCATAATCAGAGGAACTGCATCTTTAACCTTCTGCTCTGCATCTTCCTCTTCTGCCGTTTGTTCAGTTACTTGTCCAACACCCCAACCTGCTGGTATTGGGATTCCTCGGCTAACCAAATAATCAGCGTAGTTGCATTCCCCCACATCAGCAACTTTCCAGAAATACAAATCACACGAATATTTCCTTTTCTGCATGAATCAAATTGGAAGATCATCAACTAAACTATTAAAAAATTAGTAACTGAAAGCAGCAGAACAACACTTAAACATATTATTACCCAGTGATTCGGGCATTTGTAGAAGACTCGGCTAGGGTTGAGGATTGTTGTTGAGACGCGACGGATGACTCTACGTGTTTTGCAGCAGTGGCACCACACCAACGGCAGCGGGTTGCGATGAGCAACCGGCTGCGGTGCGTGTGCCGGCGGGGGTGTGATGAGACTCACAGGCGATGGTACGGGTGGCAACTTGGCGCATATCTGGTTGTTGCCTGCTGAAGAGCAGGTGGACGAGCAGCCAATGGACATGGTTGCTGCGGCCAGAGCTTCTGATGCTAGGCAGAGTAAGTAGAGAAGAGGAGAAGCGAACGCTGGATATGTCAGTTTCATTACTTGCAGAGTAGCATAGCACCATATATAGTCATAGTCTAGGTTTGGATTCGAACCAGCTACAGGAGCACGTCTCTTTTTTTTCTAAAACTCAGCAACGTCTCTTTACTGGTACAACTAGCTTGTCCTGTACGCCTTCTCAAGTCTTTGATTTTCTTTCTCTTTTTTTTGCGAGGAATGAAGGATGACAAAATCGAGAGTTCCCGAGACTCGAACCCAAGGCCTCTCGGTTGAAAACCAAGGGTGCTAGTCACTTATGTGGCGAATGTTCCCTGGGAGGAGGATGGCAGACGAACGCATTTTCCTCGCAGTTTTAGTTGCGCGCAAGATCGAACGGTCACAGTTTCAGGAATGTTATCAGGCGAACGAGCCCAGTTTTTATTTTCTTCCTATATATAAAAAGTATGCTACTTGGTGTCGGCTTAGTCAACAAACGATTATGCCAACCTTGACCGTTGGATTGACATTCAACATCTGTCGTGTTTCTTCAGTCTCTTCTTCCTCCAGCCGCCAAAGCCAAACCAGCGCCGGCGAGACCGCCTGCTCCCGCCTCTCATGGCCGGCTGTGCTGCCGCGCACGCATCATGGCCACATGCACCCTAAAACTTTGCGCATCTTCCCCGGCTCCTGTTCGTTCCCGTCCGAGACCTCACCATCGTCCTCCGCCTTGTTTCACTCGCTGCAGCACCGCCCTCCGGTGTTGTCAACATGGTCAACAACCGAGAGGAATAAGGAGATGACTGTGCATGGTGAAGATGACAGTAGGGACCCAGCAGCGCGCGCAGTAATTTTGTTTTTTTTGGACGGAGAAGGGTATCAACTGGGTTGTGCGGGAGCGGTGGCCCTGTTTGACACGGGAAAAGTCTCTAGGGCTCCGCGAGAAGGGAATGGGAGCGTATTTCTCTCTTGCGACAGGAAAGGGAAATGTAAATATGCGGGCGTGCTAGTGTACCGTAGTACACAAAGAAAAAGATACAGGAAACGAGTATTTCATTAATCTCATTGGAGAAACAGAATTACAAGATCCCGTAAAGAAAACAAATACGCTCCATGGCCTACTGGCACGGCCAGCCTGACTGTGGCGATTGCGGTCTCCTGGTTCCCGGGGCCTCGGAAGGCTCCCGGTTAATTACTCCCGCGGGTTGCTCCGCGGGATACCTCCGATTAAGCTGTGTGGTCGTCTTCGTCGTCTTCGCTTCGCGTTCTCCATGCATAATAATGGTGATGTCTGTGTGGGCGGCGACATTGCCTGTGTCCTTGTCGGTACACGTGCCGCATGTAGCATGGCCTTAGCGGTGGCCACGCCCGCCCTCACCGTCGTGCCTCGTCGGTCTTGGCGGCGTTGGAGTAGTTGGTGTTGAGGTAACATGGGTCGCGCTCGGCTTGGACTTCTCGACGACCGGTTACTTCGTCAGGGTGTGCAAGGGGCTACACCTTGCGGGAGTAATGGTTTGGGAGACCGGCGTCAGTGTAAAAACTAGCGCGCTCACATGGGCGTGGCCCGGGTGGTTGGCACCTCGTCTTGGCTAGACGCCGTGTATTCGGCGGTCCGCCAAGACAAAGGGGCCGCCTCACCAGGTCATGGAAAATGTGGCGTTGTAGAGGGCGCGTCGCCTTGGGCTAGTGCTACGCCAAAGGGTGGCCTGTACGCCGGCGATGCCGTGGACCTGTATGCCAAGGACTTGTTCGCCACAATGGGTGCACCTCTTGAAAGAGGGAACCGGTCTTCGACTGCAACGTTGCAAACTTCAGTTCAGGCAAAGATCTATACGCCATGAAGGAAAAGGCGAATCTCGGGCTGCGGCGTCATCGAGCTCTGGTTCAAACAAAGATCTGTACACCATGAAGGGAAAGACGGGTCTCGGGCTGCGTCGTTGGCGGGCTCCGGCTCCGCCCCGCCGTCTCATCCGGGAAGCAAGAGGCCAAACCTGTGCACCGTGATCGGCACGCCATGGACCTGTTGCACCGATGACCTGTTCGTTGTGATCCGTGCATCGTGACCTGTTCGCCGGGGACATGTAGACTACCATGTTAGAGGAGCGTCGGGGCTAGCGGTTGGGCTGCGTCGTTGGCGAGCTCCGGCAGCTCCCGAGTCATCTCAGGCCAAGAACATGACACCTGAAAATAAAAGGTTTGGCATAGACGATCTTCGGCGGTGTCGATGCAGTTTGCTGTTCCGGTGCAGTCATCTCCGGCGGCGGCGACGGGATCACACAAGTGTCTGTCGTCTCCAGTGACCGGCACGTACTCTCCGCGTAGCGCATGCATGCTAGAGACAGAAGAAAATAGATGTATTAAATCAAAATCTCACCTTTTGGAACGTGAGCTTGGTGTCCATGTCGCTGGCGCCGGCATTCTCGCCCGGCTGCGTTGGCCCGTGGATGCGATCTGGTCTTCCGCCGGCTGCGTGGCCGCGTAGACGTGTGATGGATGGATGTTATAGGTGCGCGTGATGGATGTTTGCGTGCATGGGTTCTCCCCTCTCTGGCCGTGCGCGGTGAATGGATGGATCTCATGATGTGTGTGTTGTGAAGGGCGGCGGCCTTGTGGCGTCTACGCGTGCGTCCCTCCCCGAGTTGATGGCTTTTATAGGCAGAGGCTAGGGGTGCGAAGGAGCAGCCCGCGCCCTGCAGATGCGCCACCGATTTTCTGTTGGACAAGCGCGTCGTTGGCGAGAATCCTGGAGCGGTGCTAATCCCTTGCAACCGTGGGAGCTCATGCATGCTTATCCAATTATCATTGACCATGCATTTGGATGCCCGGTGGACCCAGCTGAGACACAACAAAATATCAATCGTGCCAGGTCGAACGAACTGGCTTTTGAACTAGTATTGTGTCAGGTTGGAGCGTTGGCCGGAATATTTAAATAGTATATTCCTGATTAATCATGCTACTTAGCATGCAATGCACGCATGCATCCGGCTCTGGCTCCTATTCCACACTACTAGATAACTTATTAGTGCATCAACTATGGCCACCTTTGTGAGCCTTGCTAGATACATGCATACACATCAAATGTGAAGAAAGCATTTCTTTGTACGTGTGCATGTCAAACACTACCAAAATCATTCTTCCTTTGATTTTATGAAAGAAAAACACTATTATATATACTTGTGCTCATAGACACTTCGGTGCGACAAATTCTCGCCGAACAGGCCCGTCTAGCCCAGACTTTTATTTCAGATGTTTAGCACATGACTAGCCTAGTTTGTTTTTTTCCTTTCTGAAAATGGCTAGCCCAGCTATATTATTTTTTGCTGAATAACCAACGTAGGCCTACTTGCTTTTCTACGCCCCGCTGGGCCGAAAATCATTCAAGACGAGGAGGGATGCATTTTGCCTAGAAAATGAGCTATAAGTAATAAGAAATGGGCTATAAGTAATAATAAATGAGCTGTAAAATGAAAAAATACAGCAAACATGCAATTAGTTTCAAAATACTTTTTTCTTTCGGATTTTGATAATTTCATTGTTTTTGTGCGGGTAAAATTTCATTGGATTTAAATTAAGGTAAGTTTAGTTTTTAAATTAATTTGAATCTGGTTAGAAATTTCGGGCTGTATGCTGTTTGGGACAGATTTGGAGGCTGACTTGTGGGTCTACTAGGTTGACGTGTACGAAGGCTTTGTCAACTTAGTCCACAAACGATTCTAGCAGCAGCGACCGTTGGATGTTTATCGAACGGCCGTGCTGCTTCTTCAATATTTGATCTTCTTGCTCCAGCCGCCCAAACCAGCGCCGGTGGGGCTGCCTGCTCCCGCCTCCCATAGCCGGCTGTGCTGCCGCACAGGCCGCACCGTCCCACCCTACTCCATTCACTAGTAGAAAAAGGGTCAAATGTGAAGCACATTAGTGCCGGTTTGATTTTGAGCCGGCACTAATGTGTCCATTAGTGCCGGTTCCAACGGCAAGCCGGCCGATCTCATTAGTACCGGTTCATGGCGAACCTTTAGCATCGGTTCGTGCCACGAACCGGTACTAAAGTTAGTGGTGGCAGGATGTTGTCATTCTGGGGCCCCTCCAGCACCTTTAGTACCGGTTTGTGTCACGAACCGGTACTAAAGGTCGTCCTACATAAACCCTTCGTCCACTCGAGCTCGCTCTGTTCTTCCCCTTTCCCCTCTCCTCTCTGTTCTTCCCCTCTTCCTCTCTAGCTCATCACACATTTTGCCCAAAATTTCTCAAGATTTGAAGGCCCCCATCCATTCAAATGATCACAAAGGTTAGCAACTTTGTCCTTTCATCTCTCATTGCTAGATTAGCTATTGCAATGCTTTGTATAGTGATTAATTTGTGAGTTTAGTAATTTGGGAGGAATTATATGTGCTAGTATTTGATTTATATGCAATTTGAGGTAAAAAATAACACTTAGTTTGCATATGTAGGTGTGGTTTACTTAGTGCCTTCTAAATCTCCGTCGTAACCACCGTCGATCGCCCGCATTGTTCATGAATGTTTTACATTACCCAATTGATGTTTGTGTGATTTGGATATATAGTTACTCGTATAATTATCTTACCCGTACATTGTTTGTTATACATAGTGCCATGGTTTTGATATCCGTCCCCGTCGGCCCTCGCCCTTGTTATGATTCGGATGTGGTATATTCTCTTTTAAAACTAGTTGTTGCATTTCGTGTTTATGACAAATTATGCCCATCAAGTTGACATACATTTTTTTATCTAGGAGGTATGTGAACCGGAAATTCCAACTGACCCTATTGTCGAGAGGTTAAATTTAGTTGAAAGAGAAAACGAGTATTTGAAAGAAAAATTAAAAAGAATTGAGGGGGAGAAGATGGAATTGGAGTTGCACGTTGCCAATGTCGTCGATGATCACAAGATCAAGATGGAGAAAATGCGCTTGAAGATTAGAAAATATGCCATTGATAGTGAGGCTTGGTATCATTATGCTGTTGGATCAATTGTTACCTTAGTTGCGATCTTGATCGCATTTGTTGTTGCATTTAAATGCTTTAGCTAGAGAGTTATTTGTTTGTTGCATTTAAGTGTTGTATGAACTATATATATGTATGAACTTGTATTAATTTGGTCTTTTCGGTGTTGTGTAATGAAGATGAGCCGACAATGGATGTATGATGACCGATGCTCTCCCGAGTTCATTAATGGCGTGCATACTTGTCTGCTTGTGGCTGAGGCAAACAAGCGGGTGGATGGTTTTATGCCTTGTCCATGTGCTGGTTGTAAGAATGATCACAATTACTTTACGTCAAGAACCATTCACGTCCACCTGTTTGAGTCTGGTTTCATGCCCCACTATATTGTTTGGACCAAGCATGGACAAAGAGGGGTTATGATGGAAGACAATGAAGAAGAAGAGGACGACGACAGCTATCCTAGCCATGGGTTCCCTGAATACGATGATACAACAATGGGGGAAGAAGCTGAGCCGGCAATGCGGGAAGAAGCTGAAGAAGAGGCATCAGATGAGCCCGCTGATGATCTAGGTCGGGCCATTGCCGATGCAAGAAGAAACTGCGCAAGTGTGGGTAAGAAGAAGTTGCAGCGCATGTTAGAGGATCACAATAAATTGTTGTACCCGAATTGCAAAGCTGACAAGAAAATGTTGGGCACCACACTGGAATTGCTGCAATGGAAGGCAGAGAATGGTGTATCTGACAAGGGATTTGGAAAGTTGCTGGTAATGATAAAGAATATGCTTCCAAAGGACAATGAATTTCCCGAGAGTACATACGAAGCAAAGAAGGCTGTCTGCCCTCTAGGGTTAGAGGTGCAGAAGATACATGCATGCCCTAATGACTGCATCCTCTACCGTGGTGAGTACGAGGATTTGAACGCTTGCCCGGTATGCGGTGCATTGCGCTATAAGATCAGCCGCGATGACCCTGGTGATGTCGAGGGCGAGCGCCCCAGGAAGAAGATTCCTGCCAAGGTGATGTGGTATGCTCCTATAATACCACGGTTGAAATGTTTGTTCCAAAACAAAGAGCATGCCAAGGCGATGTGATGGCACAGAGAAGACCGTAAGAAAGACGGAAATTTGAGATGATAAAGGCAAAGGTGTCCCGTCTTTCGATGAGATGATGGATATCTCTTTGGTGGAAATCGACTTTGACGATCCGACTACGAACGTGCGAGGACGTCGCGCCTTAGCAATCGCTAAACCAACTCCGAGAGGTTATTGACCACGCCAGAGCACGATCAACCTGACCACGAGGGTCTGTTTCCTGCGAGCAAACGAAGAACAAGCAAGAAACTGAGATTGCAATTTGGATATTGCAAATATAAGATGAAAGCTTTATTGATCAAGGTGGGGTTCTGTGACACCTTGGTCTGGTCGTTGAACACAAACGAAGTGCGCGAAGTTGCAGCTATGGCGAACTTTTAATCTAAGCAAAACCCAAAGTCTAAACGGTGCCCTAAGGGCTGTATATATGGAGAAAGAGGGGGGGAATTTCGTGGCCCTTGGGGAAGGGGTCCGAAACCAACCCTATGTCTTGTTTCCCCACACATACGGACTCTAAAAACAGCCTATACTTATGTATTTCGAAATTACATGGGCCTAGCCCAATAATAAGATGACGCAGCACCTAGAATAGCCTCTGGACGAAGTTTATGAAGTGACATCTTGTATATTTCGTCCAAGGCTTCATGTACTCATTATGGTGGCTTCAAAGTCCTGAAATCATCACTTGTAACTCCGTTCTTGTTCCCCTTGCGCATGCCATCATCTCCATGCTTGTTCTTGCTCCAATGTTCATCCTTCTCCAAGCTAGGCCCTTCATTTGTAAGCAAAACAAATGTATCCAATTTAGGCAGCATCATATTCTCATGAACATTAGAATCATTACCAAGAAACGAAAGTACCTGGTAATTTAGTTGGCGTGCGCGAGCTCTAGTAATTGGTCTAGTATGTATTGCAGCAGGGGTTGTGGGTGTAATAATGGTATTGATGTCCTCATCATCCTCCCCTTCTTGAAATGAAGTCATCCTCGACGGAAGTTCATCTTCCTCACCCAAATAAGGCTTCAAATCTGCAATGTTAAAAGTGGGACTAACCCCAAAATCTGCAGGCAGCTCAAGTTTATATGCATTATCATTTATTTTCTCCAACACCTTAAAGGGACCATCAGCACGTGGCATTAGTTTTGATTTGCGCAAATCAGGAAATCTATCCTTACGCAAATGTAACCAAACAAGATCTCCAGGTGCAAACACAACATGTTTTCTACCCTTATCTCTAGCAAGTTTATATTTAGCATTCATACGCTCAATGTTTTCCTTAGTTAACTCATGCATTTTTAAAATCAATTCAGCACGTTGTTTAGCATCAAAATTAACCTTCTCTGAAGATGGAAGAGGCAACAAATCAATAGGTGCACGAGGTAGGAAACCATACACAACTTCAAAAGGGCACATCTTAGTAGTAGAATGCAATGAACGATTATAAGCAAATTCAATATGAGGCAAGCATTCCTCCCACATTTTCTTATTATTCTTCAAAACAGCCCTAAGCATAGTAGACAATGTTTTATTGACTACTTCAGTTTGTCCATCAGTTTGGGGGTGACAAGTAGTACTAAAAAGCAGTTTAGTCCCCAACTTAGCCCATAAACATCTCCAAAAGTGGCTAAGAAATTTAGTATCACGATATGAAACAATAGTATTTGGCACACCATGCAAGCGAATAATTTCACGAAAGAACAAATCAACAACATTAACAACATCATTGCTTTTATGACATGGTATATAGTGTGCCATTTTCGAGAATCTATCCACGACAACAAATATGCTATCCCTCCCCTTCTTTGTTCTAGGTAAACCTAAAACAAAGTCCATAGATATATCCTCCCAAGGAACACTAGGTACAGGCAAAGGCATATATAAACCATGAGGATTGAGTCGTGACTTAGCTTTTTGACATGTAGTGCAGCGAGCAATAAAACGCTCAACATCCCGTCTCATCTTTGGCCAAAAGAAATATGTAGCAAGTACATCCTCCGTCTTCTTCATGCCAAAGTGTCCCATTAGTCCTCCTCCATGCGCCTCCTGCAATAACAAAATACGAATGGAGCTAGCTGGAATGCATAGCTTGTTAGCACGGAACACAAATCCATCATTAACGACGAACTTGTTCCACGTTCTTCCTTCTTTACAATTCTGCAATACATCTTTAAAATCAGCATCATGCACATATTGATCTTTGATGGTCTCCAAACCAAATATTTTGAAGTCAAGTTGTGAAAGCATAGTATAGCGACGAGACAATGCATCAGCAATAACATTTTCTTTACCCTTCTTGTGTTTAATGACATAAGGGAAAGTCTCAATGAATTCAACCCATTTAGCATGTCTACGATTCAGTTTAGCTTGACTTTTAATATGTTTCAAAGATTCATGATCAGAATGTATAACAAATTCTTTGGGCCATAAATAATGTTGCCATGTTTCTAAAGTGCGAACAAGAGCATATAATTCTTTATCATAAGTAGAATAATTCAGACTAGGCCCACTCAATTTTTCAGAAAAGTATGCAACAGGTTTGCCATCTTGTAATAATACACCTCCTAATCCAATTCCACTAGCATCACATTCAAGCTCAAAAGTCTTATTAAAATCAGAAAGTTGGAGTAAAGGAGCATGTGTCAACTTATCTTTCAATATCGTGAAGGCTTCTTCCTGTGTGGTACCCCAAACAAAAGGCACATCCTTCTTTGTAAGCTCGTTGAGAGGTGC
Organism: Triticum aestivum; assembly: GCF_018294505.1. Classification (NCBI taxonomy): domain Eukaryota; kingdom Viridiplantae; phylum Streptophyta; class Magnoliopsida; order Poales; family Poaceae; genus Triticum; species Triticum aestivum. The sequence continues at coordinate 759,552,616 of NC_057798.1, read as the reverse complement.
AGCAATGGTGCTGAAACCTCTCACAAAACGCCTATAGAATCCAGCGAGGCCAAGAAAACTCCTCACTTGTGTCACCGTTTTGGGCTGCGGCCAACTCTCAATAGCTTCAATCTTGGCTTTGTCAACTTCAATTCCCTGTGGAGTAACAACATAGCCAAGAAAAGATACTCGGGCGGTGCAAAAGGTGCACTTACCAAGGTTACCAAACAAACGTGCATCACATAGAGCAATAAAAACAGCATGTAAATGTTCCAAATGTTCCTCCAAAGATCTGCTATAAATCAATATGTCATCAAAGTAAAATACCACAAATCGTCCAATGAAAGCACGTAAAACTTCGTTCATTAACTCATGAAAGTACTAGGTGCATTAGTTAACCCAAAAGGCATGACTAACCACTCATATAATCCAAACTTAGTTTTAAATGCTGTTTTCATCTCCCAATTTCATACGAATTTGATGGTATCCACTATGCAAATCAACTTTGGAGAATATTGTAGAGCCACTCAATTCATCAAGCATATCATCTAGCCTAGGAATAGGATAACGATAACGAATAGTAATATTATTAATGCCTCTACAATCAACACACATACGTGATGTACCATCCTTTTCGGCACTAGAATAATAGGAACAACACAAGGACTAAGGGATTCGCGTATATAACCTTTGTCGAGCAGCTCCTGTACTTGACGCATAATATCCTTCGTCTCCTCTGGATTGGTACGGTATGATGCACGGTTGGGTAATGATGCACCAGGAATTAAGTCAATCTGATGCTCAATCCCTCAAATGGGAGGTAATCCCGGTGGCACGTCTTGTGGAAAGACGTCAGCGAACTCCTGCAAAATGTTAGTGACAGCAGGAGGCAAAGAGGAAGGCACATCCTTGAATGAAAATAATGCCTCTTTGCACACAAAAGCATAGCAAACAGAATTGCTGAAATCTAGCTCATCAATATCAGATTTAGTGGCAAGTAAACATGCACTTTTTAATTTAATTTCAGAAACAACACTAGATGGTTTACTATTAGGCTTCATTTGTTGCTCAAATTCTTTTGCCACAATCTGATTTTCACTCTTATTTTTCTCCTGTTTTGCTTTATTAGCTCTATTAATATCATCTTTCAAAATGGAATCAGGAGTCATAGGAAGCAAAGTAATATTTTTATCCTTATGAACAAGAGTATACTGATTGTTTCTACCATGGTGTACAGAATTTTTATCAAATTTCCATGGTCTACCAAGTAATAAGGAACATGCTTGCATAGGTACCACATCACAATCAACATAATCAGCATATGTAGAGATACTAAAATGCACACGAACAGTACGTGTTACCTTAACCTTGCCGCTGTTGTTGAACCATTGGATGTAGTAAGGATGTGGATGTGGTGTTGTGGTGAGAGATAGCTTCTCCACCATCTCCATGCTAGCCAAGTTGTTGCAGCTCCCTCCATCTATGATGACGCGAATAGAACGTTCCTTCACAACTCCCTTTGTATGGAGCAAATTATGCCTCTGATTTTGCTCAGCTTGTGTAACCTGCACACTCAAAACACGTTGAGCAACTAAACATTCATACCTGTCAGCATCTTCAGCAGCCATGTATTGTGTCTCATGATCAAAATCATCTCCACCGTGTTCCTCATGTGTAATAAGAGCCAAAGTCTCCTCATCATAGTCACTAGCGGACTCATACCCACCATCCTCAGTAGCAATCATCACATGCTGAGATTTGCATTCTCTCGCAAAATGTCCTCTTCCCTTACAACGACGACAAATAATATCACTTGTGTGCCCTGTTGACGCCATGGAAGAAGAAGAGCTCTGTGTAGGCCCAGCAGGTGTGCTCTTGGCAGATAGTGGTGGTTGTGACTGCTTTCTTGTATCACGGTTGGAGGTGGCACCTAAAGGAGGTGATGGTGCAGTGGAAGTAGATGATGCATGTGGTGTCCATGATGAAGGTCGACCTGCAGAAAAGTTAGTGCACGCCAATGCCTGTCGATCCTGCACTTCACGTTCAGCTTTACAAGCAAGATGGAATAAACGAGTGATATTATTATAATCCTTATAGTCTAGAATGGTCTGAATCTCTCTATTTAATCCACCCAGAAAACGTGCAAGCATAGCTTCATTCTCCTCAACAATACCACATCTAATCAAGCCAGTTTGTAATTCCTGATAATATTCTTCTACCGAATTTTTTCCTTGTCTTAAGCGCTGCAATTTTTGAAGTAATTCACGTCGATAATATGGTGGAACCCAACGAGTACGCATAGCAGTTTTCAAAGCAGCCCAAGTAGCTGGAACAGGATATAATCGACAATGTTCAGACCACCAAACACATGCAAAGCTAGTGAAAGCACAAACAGCAGCAGGAACACGTCTCTCCTCAGGATATTGTAAACATGTAAATCGTTGTTCAGTTTCTAACTCCCAAGTAAGATATATATCAGGAAAATATCTACCCTCAAATGGTGGAATATTCAGTTTCAGTTTAGGGAGATGGTCATGATCTCATACCTGAAGTGGTGGTGCAGGCCTACCATTGCGATTATATACCTGAGGTCGACCTGCTGGTGGTGGTGCTGGTGGCTGCACGTAGTTCTGATTTTGATCAACCTCATCCTCATAATCGCCCGCATACTCATCATCCTTCTGGGTACCAGCAGCAGCAGTAGTAGGAGCCAAAGAAGCATGAACAACAGGTACAGCAACACCAGAAGTTTGGCCATCCTCAAGAGGAACACGCTGCGCTCGTCCATACTGATTCGGAAGGGGGCGGTGTTGTTGTCGTTGCAGAGGTGCAATAGGTGCAGCCGGCGGTGGTTGTGGAAAATGTGCGAGCAATTCATTAAATTTGTTATCAAGCTTTGTTTCGAACGTCTTCTCAATGCCATCTATCTTCTCCATGGCCTCTTCAAATCTGTTTAGCACATCTTGCACCTGTCCACTCATCATTTGCTGAAATTTATCATGTAGCTGTTTGTTTGTCAAGTTCTCCCAATCAGTCTCATCGACTTGTGATCCTACCATGGTTAGCAGCAAATAGAAAGAAACAAGAATATGATCCTATAGGCTACTAGGAATAGGTGGTGGTGTATCACAAACCCGTCAAGCAAATCTCAAATTCTTACCAGTTCTTACCCAGCAGCAGGCGGTGATCGGCAACCGTTGTAGTCAAAACTCTCAAAGCTTGGATAGAGCGATTACCAGGGAGAGTCAAACGCACGACGTAGATGTATGTGGAGCTGGGAAGGCTTATAACATGGTAGCAAAAAGGGTCAGCAATAATCAATTCAGAGATGCAAAGTTGAATAGACGCTCAACAACGGTACTGTGCTGGTCCTAGGCTAGACCGTGCTAGAGACGCGAGCCTAGAACACTAACAAAATCACGGCGCTGCACACAAACAAGGGAGGAGCACACTCTGATTTTTTTTCTCTTTTTTTTCCTTTTTTTGCACTTTTTTCCTCTTTTTTTTGCTCCGCAACAATATTTTTTCGAAAAAGTCTACAAATGGCCTAAAAACTGCCTAGCCAGAATTTTCCAGACTTAGTTTTTTTTGAGTTTGGAACTATTTTTCTACTGCGGGTAGCATGAATGTTGGGGAGTCCTTCTCTGTCACGACTCGGAGTATGGCGTGATCTGGAAATCCAAAACAGAGTAACAAAATATTGGACTCGGAATAGGACTGGTGGCAGAGATGAATCTGGTGGAACTCAGACTGGTGACGGATATATTTGCAGGTGGACTCGGATTGGCGTGATGGCGGCGGATATGTGGTGGCGTATATGGACTCGGATTATCGGTGAATATGTGGTGGTGGTATATGGCAGCGGTGATGAAGTTGGTGCGGTGGTGGTATATGGCAGCAGCGATGATGATGATGCGGTGGTGATATATGGCAGCGGCGACGTGACAACCTGTGAACAGAACTCAAAACTCTAAAGGACTAGATGCTAAGACCAGCAACTTGACACGACGATGCAACCGCAAATTCAACAAAGCAAATACAGAAAAGATTATGTAAAGGCTCAGATTGGTTCGGATGGGATGAACTAACCCTAATTTTTTTGGCTTTTTCGTGGACTATAGGTATGAAGAACAGACTCGATCTAAACTATGAAAAACTGTAAAATCTCACCGAGCAACCTGGAAATCTGATACCACTTGATAGAGGCAAAGGTGTCCCGTCTTTTGATGAGATGATGGATATCGCTTTGGTGGAAATCGACTTTGACGATCCGACTACGAACGTGCGAGGACGTCGCGCCTTAGCAATCGCTAAACCAACTCCGAGAGGTTATTGACCACGCCAGAGCACGATCAACCTGACCACGAGGGTCTGTTTCCTGCGAGCAAACGAAGAACAAGCAAGAAACTGAGATTGCAATCTGGATATTGCGAATATAAGATGAAAGCTTTATTGATCAAGGTGGGGTTCTGTGACGCCTTGGTCTGGTCGTTGAACACAAACGAAGTGCGCGAAGTTACAGCTATGGTGAACTTTTAATCTAAGCAAAACCCAAAGTCTAAACGGTGCCCTAAGGGCTGTATATATGGAGAAAGAGGGGGGAATTTCGTGGCCCTTGGGGAAGGGGTCCGAAACCAACCCTATGTCTTGTTTCCCCACACATACGGACTCTAAAAACAGCCTATACTTATGTATTTCGAAATTACATGGGCCTAACCCAATAATAAGGTGACGCAGCACCTAGAATAGCCTCTGGACGAAGTTTATGAAGTGGCATCTTGTATATTTCGTCCAAGGCTTCATGTACTCATTATGGTGGCTTCAAAGTCCTGAAATCATCACTTGTAACTCCGTTCTTGTTCCCCTTGCGCATGCCATCATCTCCATGCTTGTTCTTGCTCCAATGTTCATCCTTCTCCAAGCTAGGCCCTTCATTTGTAAGCAAAACAAATGTATCCAATTTAGGCAGCATCATATTCTCATGAACATTAGAATCATTACCAAGAAACGAAAGTACCTGGTAATTTAGTTGGCGTGCGCGAGCTCTAGTAATTGGTCCAGTATGTATTGCAGCAGGGGTTGTGGGTGTAATAATGGTATTGATGTCCTCATCATGAGAGTACCCACTGATGGGTCGCAGTGGAGAAAAATCGAGAGAAAGTACGGGAAGGAGTTTGTAGATGACGCAAGGAACGTTTGATCTAAGCGCATATGGCATTAATCCTTTAGGGGAGCAGAGCAGCAACCATAGCACCTGGCCTGTGACTCAATGTTTGTATAACCTTACTCCTTGGTTGTGCATGAAGTGGAAGTTCATTATGATGCCAATGCTCATCCAAGGCCCTAAGCAACCCGGCAATGACATTGATGTGTACCTAAGGCCATTAGTTGAAGAACTCTTACAACTGTGGAATGGAACATGTGTACGTGCGTGGGATGAGCACAAACAGGAAGAATTTGACCTAAAGGCGTTGTTGTTCGTGACCATCAACGATTGGCCTGCTCTCAGTAACCTTTCAGGACAGACAAACAAGGGATACCACGCATGCACACACTATTTGGATGATACCGACAGTATATATTTGGACAATTGTAGGAAGAATGTGTACCTGGGACATCGTCAATTTCTTCCGAGCAGGCATCCCGTAAGAAAGAAAGGCAAGCATTTCAAAGGTGAGGTGGATCACCAGACGAAGCCTCGCTACCGTACTGGTGTTGATGTACATGATATGGTCAAGGATTTGAAGGTATTCCTTGGGAAGGGTCCTGGCGGACAACCTATTCCGAATGACGCTGACGGATGCGCACCCATGTGGAAGAAGAAATCTATATTTTGGGACCTGCCCTATTGGAAAGACCTAGAGGTCCGCTCCGCAATCGACGTGATGCACATGACGAAGAATCTTTACGTGACCCTGCTTGGCTTCTTGGCGTGTATGGGAAGATAAAAGATACACCTGAGGCACGGGAGAACCAGCAACGTATGCACGGAAAAGACGGCATACATCAGGGTCATGTCAGCTATGCTCTTACCAAAGAAGAGAAGGAAATCTTCTTTGAATGCATGCTCAGTATTAAGGTATCGTCTGGCTTCTCGTCGAATATAAAGGGAATAATAAACATGGCAGAGAAAAAGTTCCAGAACCGAAAGTCTCATGACTGCCACGTGATTATGACACAAGTGCTTCCGGTTGCATTGAGGGGGCTTCTACCGGATAACATTCGATTAGCCATTGTGAAGCTATGTGCATTCCTCAATGCAATCTCTCAGAAGGTAATCGATCCAGAAATCATTCCAAGGTTAGAGAATGATTTGGTGCAATGTCTTGTCAGTTTCGAGTTGGTGTTCCCACCATCCTTCTTCAACATCACGACACACGTCCTAGTTCACCTATGCAAAGAGATTAACGTTTTGGGTCCTGTATTTCTACACAGTATGTTCCCCTTTGAGAGGTTCATGGGAGTCTTAAAGAAATATGTTCATAACCGTGCTAGGCCAAAAGGAAGCATCTCCAAGGGCCGCAAAAATGAGAAGGTCATTGAGTTTTGTATTGACTTTATTCCTGACCTTAAGCCGATTGGTGTTCCTGAATCGCTGCACAAGGGCAGACTGGATGGAAAAGGCACGCTAGGAGGGCATCAAATAATATGTATGGACGAACATTCTCTCACTGAAGCACACTACACAGTTCTACAGAATTCCGCCTTTGTGGCTCCGTATATGGACGAACACAAGAATTTTCTACGCTCCAAACACCCGGAGCGGTCTGATGACTGGATTACACGTGAACAAACCAGGAGTTTCGCCGGCTGGTTGCAGACACGTACCATGCATGACGCCTCTATTGAAGATGACCTGTACTTGCTGTCCCAGTTACCATCTTCGAATATAATGACTTTCAAAGGGTACGAGATAAATGGTAATACATTTTACACGATTGCCCAAGATAAGAAGAGCACCAACCAAAACAGTGGTGTCCGCTTTGATGCAACAACCAAGACAGGAAAGGAAACATATTATGGTTACATAGAGGACATATGGGAACTTGACTATGGACGTGGTTTGAAGGTCCCTTTGTTTCGGTGCAAATGGGTCAATATGACATGAGGCGGGGTAACGGAAGACCTGCAGTACGGAATGACAACAGTGGATCTCAACAATCTTGCGTATGCAGATGAACCATTCGTCCTAGCCAATGATGTGACACATGTTTTCTATGTGAAGGACATGTCTACCAAGCCAAGAAAAAGAAAAGATAAGGAAGCGAATGCATCATACGATGAGCCAAAGCGCCACATAGTTCCTTCTGGGAAGAGAAACATCGTGGGAGTGGATGACAAGACAGACATGTCAGAACATTATGAAAAGTTTAGTGAAGTTTCTCCATTCACGGTGAATATTGACACGAGCATCCAGTTAAATGATGAAGATTTTCCATGGCTACGGCGCAAAGGGACACACGCGAAGAAAAGGTTTCACACCCAAAGATCTGGGATGTGATCGGCTTCACTATCATCATTTTCTTCTGTGTTTCACACCCAGGAGGGAATCTTTGTAATAGTTAGGGTAGTTATGTGTTTTGGCATTTGAAACGCGAAGAAATTTTATGTGGAAACAAATTCTTTCATGCATTTACTGATTTTTTCAGCTAAATGACCCTGAAATTGAAAAGCACTTGAAATGAACTCAGAAAAGGTTGAAAGTTGGTATGGTATCATAATTTCACCCACATAGCATGTGCAAAAAATTAGAGAGGGTTACCGCAAAAACTGGATGCACTTCGTGCACAAAATTGACAATCTCTTTCGAAGTATCAGTGTTTCGGACGAAAACTCATCTGTTACAAAGGAGTTTCATTTTTTAAATAACCTAAGCATTACCAAATTGAATATAATGATAAAACACACTAATATTAAACATAAGAAAAAAGAATCACTGCAAAATCTATTTTCAAAGTTAAGTTATTCACAAACTAGTGATTCACAGAAATTTCAAATAATTCAGAATTTAAACTATTCAAATTTGAAAACTACCGGCACTAATAGAAAGTTTGTAATTTTTTGTACCTAAAGCAAAAATATTCACAAATAAACTCTCAATACAGCAAAAAACAACTCAAAAATAAATAAAACAAAAATAAATAAAGCAGAAAAGGAAATAATGAAAAAAACTAAATGAAAAAAGCCCACCTACTAGGTCATAGCGGCCTGCATACGACTAGAAACCCAAATTCTAGTTGGGCCAGGATGCAGGCCCGCTAGCCCAATAGGCCCAATAGGGCATCGCAGCAGAGGTAGGCCCACAAGGCCTGCTTAAGAGAGGAGCTCGAGAGAGCTACCGCACTGGGGCTTATAAACCAGTGCGAGCGCCCCTCGGCTAGCGAGGTGGGACTAAACTTGCCGCACCGCACCTGCGCCAGCGCACCCCCTTTAGTACTGGGTGGTGGCTCCAATCAGTACTAAAGGGGGGTCTTTAGTACCGGTTGGAGCCACCAGCCGGTACTAAAGGCCTGCCCTTCCCGCCGCTTGGCCCGACCAAAACAGACCTTTAGTACGGGTTGGTGGCTCCAACCGGTACTAAAGGTCCATCCTATATAAGAAAACACTTCAAAAATTTGCAGTTCCATCTCCCACTTCCTCTCTGCTTCATCGCCGCCGCCCCGTCCCACGCCGTTGCCGTCCCCGTCCCCGCGCTGTCGCCGTCCCCGGCCCATCCCGCGCCGTCCCCGGCCCCATCCCCGCGTCGTCCCCGTCCCCGCGCCATCGCCTGGACCTCGCCGTCGCCGTCGCCTCGACCCCGCCCACGCTGTGAGCCCATGTCCCCCTCTCCTCCCTCCAATTGAAGCTGCCGCGCCGTCGGCGCCGTCGCCTGCACACACATACACATACACACAAACACACACACACACACACACAATTTTTGTTCTGTTTTTAGTTTTTAGTTTTTAGTTTTTAGTTTTTAGTTTTTTCTGTTTTTTCTGTATTAATGTTATAGAAATGTTAGTTATATATAGAAATGTGTTAGAAACGTTATATAGAAATGTTAGTTTTTTCTCTATTAATGTTATAGAAATTTTAAAGAAAAATTAGTTATACAATTTTAATTATAGAGATGTTAGAAATGTTAGTTTTAGCTAGATGATCGATGTTTTTTTAGTTTCTTATAATTTTAGTTACAGAAATTTAGAATTTGCATATAAGAAATCACAATCCAATCATTTAAATTTTTTTACTTTTGCGGCATATAGTATTTGTTGTCGATGATGCCCGGCCCGCATCCTCGCCGTCGACCCATTCGCGACGACGTCCTGCTTCAGAGGACCCATGTCCGGGACTGAGCTCCGCCGGGTTGGCACTGGGAGGTGCTACCTTCAGGGGCGCGCCGCTTGGTGAGGAACCCGGCCGAGGGTCCCGTCGTCGACCCTGATCTCCTTTGGTGGCATTCGCGTGGGCCACTTTCGGTGCGGAGGGAGCCGGCCCCGCCGGAGGTGGTACGTCGCCGTGTCAGGGAGGAGGATGAGCACGTCCATCGCTACCTGGCTTCTATGGACGTCAGGTTCTCCAGTACCTGGCAGGTTCTTTGGGCAGATGACCAGAGATATGACCCTGTGATGGTTCTTCTCTTTGGGTGTCCACCGCCCGCGCCCCAGGAACCGCGAGTGGCCTAGATTCTTCTGTAGTATTCGATCTTTATTAGCTACCTAGCCAGTGATGTATAAGATATATAATATTTGAGACGATGTATTCGAGATTATATATATTATTAGAGACGATGTACTTGAGATTATATACTATTCGAGACGATGTATTCGAGATTATATATTATTCGAGACGATGTATTCGAGATTATATATTATTCGAGACGATGGATATTATATATGTACTATATGATTCAGTTTTTCCTTATTGATTGCATCCATGCATTGTTATTTGAATACTAAATTGTTTTATATTTCTTCTGGATTAGTTAAATAAAAGCTATGGTGGACAATACCGGTAGAGAGGGAGAAGAGGCCCTGTTCGAGATCATACACAGCCCTCACAGGACAGATGATCAGAATGAAGACTATGACGGCTCCGAATATTTGAACAATACCGGGGAGGGTGATGATAAGATATTCGATCTCGACGACCGAGCTGATGAAGTCATGAACTATGATTAGGATTATGATGATGCAGACAATGTTTATGATGACGCATACAATGTTGATTTTGAAATAACAAAGACTACCGGCGAGGTATATTTATATAAGCAGGCATCTGGTGATCATCACATGTTTTTTTTGATTTGAAGATATATTAACGAATCGATATTTCTTATTTCAGCCCTCCGGATCGAGCAAATCTGCTTCTACAGACAGCAGGACAAAGCGAGGCCCGGGCAAAAAGTTGAAGGAGGGTGTAAGGTACAACATAGATTCCATCAAAGCTAGTGGCGAACCCCTCACGCCTAAGAACATTGCGAACAAGTTCGTTCATCAGTGCGGAGTTCTTGTGAAGGACCAACTCCCGATCTCCATTCAAGAATGGAAAGAGCCAAAAACTAAACGTCCAGATGTTACTTGGGTCGATGACAGAGCAAAATAAAAGCTTTGGGAATCTCTGATGGAACATTTCACCCTACTAGATCATTTCACTGATGCAGTGTGCAGAAAGTCAAGGACGCTGCTCTTAAGAAGATGGCAATTGCATTCAACACCCACAAGAAAACTGTATGGGCCAACTACGTCGCTGCAGAAAGGAAGACTCCAGAATTCAAGGGAACACTGAAGAAGCAAAGAGAACACTGGCCCGCTTTTGTGAAATTCAAGGAATCAGAATTATCTAAGGAACGGTCGAGAAAAAACAAGGCCAATGCCGCAAAAAAGATGCAGTTCCATAGGCTGGGGCCAGGTGTCTACGCGGTGGCATTGCCTAAGTGGGATAAGTCTGAGCAAGAGATGGTGGATGCAGGGGTCACTCCAGTTACTAGGAGCTGCCCCCCCCAGGTGCAGAACCTTGTTCTATGCGCATGGGGGGGCGTTGGACCCGAAGACAAGCGAGGTTTCGAAGAAGGCAAGTCTAAAAGGAGCCGAACAAAAGTTAATTGACGCAATAGAAGATGCTCGAAAGGGGGTGTTCACGCCCAACAGAGAGAACGACGAGCTTACGCGCGCCCTGGGAAATCCTGAACACCCAGGAAGAACACGAGGCAAGGGCGTTATTCCCTGGTATGAGGGCTTTTCAGAATGGAACGACGACTACAAGAGCCGTGCAAGAAGGAAGATGGAGGAGGAGAAGAGGAAGAGAGAGGAGGAGGAGATGAAGCAGGGAGCAGAACACCTTCAAGGCCTAGAAGCATTGCACGCAGACTTGGCACTCAAATTCCAGCGGCAGCAGCAGCAGATTGACTCACTTAGCCAGGAAAGGGGGTCTCAGCAGTGGCAGCAGCTAGCGGATGATCCAGCATTGGATAGCACCGTCCCATCCATGCCGAGAAGCAGCATTGGTTCCGCCCCGGGCGACACACTGCTGGATAGATACCCTGTGGATGACATCATAGAGAACACTAACTGTGAGCTACACTTCAAAATGAAGAACATATCCATGAAGGTGGCGGACGCCGTTGCTTTTATAAATCCCCCCGAAGCAACCTTCCATTGCAACCCGATTCCAGCAGGCTATGCTCGTGTCTTGGTTGATGAGGTGGTGGACCAATATTCGGGGCTAGAGCTTGACATTCCTGGAGGTGACGACGAGCACACACTGGGAGAGGCCATACATCGTATCATCCTATGGAGAAAGGATTGCATCATCTTTCGAAGGCCATCGACACCGCGTCAGCCGACTCCTCCTCGAAGTCCGCCACCAAGTCAGCACACTGTCGCTCCTCCAAGTCCACGAACGCGTGAGCCGACTCCTCCTCGAAGTCCGCCACCGTGTCAGCAGACTCCCGCTCCTCCAAGTCCACGAACGCATGAGCCGACTCCTCCTCGAAGTCCGCCACCGTGTCAGCAGACTCCCGCCCCTCCAAGTCCACCAATGCGTGAGCAGAGTCCTGCTCCAACTCAGCCACGTCAGCCGTCTCTGCTGCCTCAGCAATCGCAGAAGAGAGCCGCCGCAACTATGGTGTGTAGCGGTACAAGTCGAGGTAGTACAGGAGGTACCGATGGAGGCAAGCGATATAAATATGGTCCAAGCCTCACTCCTCTTCCTCAGAGGCCTTACAACATGACCGAGGAGCAAAACGAAGCCATAGTGCGGGCCCAAGTGGACGCCCATTTTGGACTGAAACCGGCACTGCCGCCAAGGGAGAAAGTGCCTGAGGAAAAGATTGACCACTTCATTCGTATGGCTAGACCACCAGCTCCCAAGCCTGTTGACTCAGACTATGAGCGCCAACTCAGGAAGCTACATCAAGCACGACTAAAGAAGGAAGCAAGCTCGAGCTCGAGCCAACAAGCAGCTGGCAAAAAATGCGGGAAAACCATTCCCCAGCTGGGAGAACAGGCGGCGCAATCGATCCCCCCGCTTGTTGTGCCAACTACACATGAGAGTACCTGCGCCCTATATTATTGTGGGCAAACCGTTAACATTTCCCAGCTGGGCAATCTAGTAATAACCGAGGAGCATATAAGCCAGGCTAAAATGCTCGGTATCAGTGTTGGACAACTCCTCGATATCGAGCCCATGTCTCTGCTTAGAGAGGAGGAAACAAAACAGAAATATGTCCGAGGCCAACCTTTGGTCGAGCCCGACGAGGTCAAGCACCTCCCAATGAGAATGTATGAATTGCATCAATGGTACATGAACATTACCATGACTTCGAATCGAGAGTCCCTCATGGTGAATGTCAAGGAGGAGCATTACTTCCATGAGAAAGATGTGGCCGTTGAGTATACAGAACTGTTTCAATTATTCAATCAAGACGCACTCGACAAATCTCTCGTCAGTTGCTATTGTCTGTAAGTGATTTCTTTCTGTAATTTCAGTGTCAAGCTAGCTGTAGTGATCATTTTAATCAATCATTACCTGTAATTATCCTCACTATATTCTTTCTTGTGGTATTATGCAGGATGAAGATGTATGAAATGAAAAAATCTGGACGCTATGGCATTGGGTTCATTGACCCAAATACCATTAATGAACACACATGGAAAGATCCATATTATCGAGCAAGTGTAGAGGAAAGCATGCTAGAGTTCTTTAAGCGCCTCAATACCAATGGAGATATACTACTTCCTTACAACTTCCTGTGAGTCACACTGTCTTGTACTACAAATTCTGTTTTTGCTTACTAGCTAGCTAGATGTTAATAATTAAGTGTATAGGGTTTAGGGTAGTTGATTATTGTTGTGCACATGTCCGCTTAATTAAGACATGCAAACGTGTGCGCATGCAGTTACCACTGGATCTTGTTAGTCATTAAAGTTGATAAAGGAATAGTTGAAGTACTTGACTCACTATTTAAGGAAGAAAGTGACTTCGCCATCGTGAAGGGGATAGTCGACAGGTAATTTCAATCATTATTAACTATATCTCGGCCTACTTAATTAGTTCGTCATTTCCTGATATCAACTATTTAATAACCCCATTATTCATTTTCTTTGCTGGCGGGCAGGGCTTGGGCAAAGTTCATCAAGGACCAGGCAACTGGAAAAAAAGCTGTATTGGTGGCGACCCAAGGTAAGTAATTAAGTAGTACTAGCTAGCTAGCTACCATCTCTTTAATTCTTATTTCAATACCATTAATTAATTAGCATGCTTGATTAATCATTATCTGATTAAATTCCATTCTCGTAAAGGCCCTGAAGCAGGCGCCGGGGACTGATCTGTGTGCATACTACGTTTGCGAGAACATTCGCATGATGGCGTCCGAAAGGAGCAGATCTTAAAGACAGGACTGGGTACGTTTGTCAGAACACTATTCACAATTTTTACACCATTATTGATATCTAGTCACACAACTAATACATATGCATATTGATCTCCTTCTTAATAGTTCAGAGAGGTGCGGGAGAAGCTCCTACCAACGGAGCGCATACTAGAACTTCAAGAGGAAATAGCGGGATTTTTTCTCGACCAGGTCATAGATCCCAAAGAAGAATACTATTACCCGCTACCGCCCCCATGAACAACTTGTTCTCGTGCTCCAAAGGCACCAAGGCAACATGTAGGAGAAATTGTATATATACCTAATTGTATAAATATATACATGCATGTGTATGTGTGAATTATAATGGTGGTTGTGAGACATTCGATGATATATATATATATATATATATATATATATATGATCGGTTCTACGAGAAATTCTATTTATATATATATATATATATATATATATATATATATATATGCATAACGTGTACAATATGTAGTATTGTAAAATACCAGCAAAAAAATATTAAATGGAAAAAAACAAAATTAAAGGAAAAATAAAAAATAAAACCAAAACCCCCTCAAATATTTTAGTACCGGTTGGTGTTACGAACCGGTACTAAAGGGCTCCCCGCCCCCGGCGCTGGCTCATGCCATGTGGGTGCACTTTAGTGCCGGTTCATGCCTAACCGGTACTGAAAGGGGGGAGGGGACCTTTAGTCCCCACTCTTTAGTACCGGATGGGGAACCGGCACTAAAGGCCCTTACGAACCGGTGATACATCCCGGTTTTGCACTAGTGATTGCTGGCCAGGCCATTCCTCTACTCACCCACACCTCCTGTTATTTTCCGGTGACGATAGCCGGACCAGTAAACCCTCGTACTTCCCATCGCGTGGGCAACCACTGCCGAGTCTTCCCCGGCTCCATGTAGTTCCCTTCCTAGGCCTCGCTGTCGTCCATCGCCCTGGTGCTCTCGGCGTGGCGTGGTCAACATGGTCAACGAACGACATCCATCAGACGTGGACTGTACGTGGAGAGGCTGACAACTGGGTCCATGGCCGCACACAAGGAAATGCCTCCTTATTACGTGCAAAATAATGATTCCTCCACCTGACATCTGGGACCCACCAGAAGGGCCTTTGTATTTCGCAAAAAAACGTTCCCCTCGCTGACAGGTCAGACCCACCAGCTATATCTTCACACGCAAGGAAGTCCCTCCTTATTACGCACAAAAAATGAATACTCCCCCTACTAGCTGGGACCCAGCATAGTGGGATGCTGACTTGTGGGCCCACTAAGTTGACAGGGACGGAGGGCTTTGTCAAGTTAGTCAATATTAACGTTTCTAGCTCTAGTGACCATACGATGTCCATCCAACGGCCGTAGTGCTTCTTCAACATCTGGTCTTCTTGCCCCAGCCACCCAAACCAGCGCCGATCGTGCCGCGTGCTCCTGCCTCCCGTGGCCTGCTGTGATGCCGCGGAGGCCTCACCGCCCACTACTACTCCCACCGCTAGCCAGGCCATCCCTCTACTCACCCACACCCCCTGTTATTCTGCGGCGACGACAACCTCACACCGTAGCCGAACAAGTGAACCCTCGTACTCCTCTCCACGTGGGCAACCACTGCCGCGTCTTCCCCGGCTCCGCGTCGTCCCCTTCCAAGGCCTCGCCATCGTCCATCGCCCTGGTGCTCTCGACGCGGCGTGGTGAACGTGGTCAAGGAACGACTTTCATCAGAAGAGTAATGTATGTGGAGAGGCTGACAGCTGGGTCCACGGCCGCAGCAAGGAAGTGCCTCCTTATTACGCGGAAAATAATGATTCCTCCACCTGACAGTAGGGACCCACTGGACGGGCCACCATATTTCGCGAAAAAACGTTTCCCCCTGACTGCTGGGACCCACCAGCTACATCTTCGCACGCAAGGAAGTGCCTGACAGTTGGGACCCACCTGGTTGAAGCGTACTTAGCGTAGTCATTCTGATCGCGAATGTGTACATGCATACGATCGGTGTATCTGCAGGATACAGTGATGAACCGTGGCCATGTAAGGAAGGGCACGTGTCATAGTAGAGGCGCGCACGTAGCATGTCACGCAGTCCCATTAATATCGTGTACACGTACGTACAACAACGATGGTGCAAGAAAGTAAATACGGCCACGTATGTACATACATGCGGGGTCTCGAACGCCTACTCGCGCATACGTACGGCCAGGTCTCGTGTACATGGCTGGGTCGGAACGGAGAAATTGCGTCGTCGTCGTGTACATGGGGAGGCAACGGAATGCGTCGTGTTCATTGGGAGGCAACGGAACGCGTGCTATTCATCGGGAGCCAACCAGCTTGGACGGAACATCCGATGGAAACGAGGCCTGGTGTACCACAGAACGGAGGAAATGGCCTTGTGTTCGACCGGCCACAGTCGAAACAAGATCCTGTTCATCAGGAGGGGTCTGGCGTACCGCAAAACAGAGGAAACAGACTTCTCTTGGACCTCCTACGGTCGAAATGGGGTCCTGTTGATCAGGAGGGGTGTGGCGTATCGCAAAATGGAGGAAATAGACTTGTGTTGGAGCGCTAGAGTCGAAACGAGGGTCATGTTCATCGGGAGGGGTGTGGCGTACCGCAAAACGGGACTTCACGGGATACTGTTCATCTCCACCGTCGACCTCCACCAGCCTCCACGGGCTACTGTTCATCCATCGTCAACCTCCTCTAGCCTCCACCTGCGACTGTTCATCCACGGGCTCCTGTTCATCCATCCTCCACCGCGCGCTCCTCCACCGGCTACTGTTCAACCAGCCCTCTCAACAGGGTCCTGTTTAACCACCCCTCCATGGGCTACTGTTCAGCCAGCCCTCCACCGGCTACTGTTCAACCAGCCCTGCACGGGGTCCTGTTCATCCATCGGCTCGATCGATCAGGGTACTGTTCATCCAACCCCCCACCGGGAACTATTCATCCAAACCCCCCAACAACACTCACTGTTCATCAAGGGAAGGAGGTAGCAGTGTTCGATCGGCTTCAGTTAGCAGCAGTAGTGAAGGAATCACTCGGGTTCAGTTAACAGCAAGGAATCGATAGGGGTTCAGTAACATAGCTAGTGCAATCGCTCGGGTTCAGTTAGAGCCCAACGCCTCGCTCGGGTTCAGTTAGAGCGCAACGCCTTGGACACATGCGCGAACGTGTACGAGAGAAATGCACATCGCTCGGCCCCCAGCCACCTATGGTAACCGGGAACTCCCCGATATTTTCCTCGCCCTCGCTTCTACCACGGTTTTTTCCGTCATGCATGGCCCAAATAATGTCATGCATCTGCGTCTCCGGCCCGCCCAGGACGAAAAGCCAATTTTCTGTCATGATTTTTTGTCATAGAAGTAGGAGCCCACCACATCTATGATGATACTGGGTTTTCTCACAATTATCGTCATAGAAGTGTCATAAGCATGACAGGAAAAAATTTGTTCGGCCCAAAATGTCAGGGATGTGTCTTTTTTTGTAGTGGGTAAATATAGAGAAGACAAAAAAGAAAGAAAGTCTCACATCGACGCGGCTAACCAACGGGCTATGGAGATGCCCATCAATTGATATCAACATGAGAAGTAGGGATTGCCATGCAACGAATGCACTAAGAGCTATAAGTGTATGAAAGCTCAATATGAAACTAAGTGGGTGTGCATCTAATCCTATAATGAAAAATTCCCACTAGTATATGAAAGTGACAACATAGGAGACTCTCCATATGAAAAACATGGTGCTACTTTGAAGCACAAGTGTGCTAAAGGATACTAACAATGCCCCTTCTCTCTTTGTTTATTTTTTTTTCTTTTTTTCTTTTTTTTCTTTTCTCTCAATGTCCGGAGTCTCATCCCGACGTGTGGGTGAATCATAGTCTCCATCATCCTTTCCTCACTGGGGCCCTGCTCTAAAAATGAATAATGATGATCATCACACTTCTATTTACTTATAACTCAAAAGAAATAAAAATTACAACTCGATACCTATGACAAAGTATGACTCTATATGAATGCCTTTGGCATGTACCAGGGTGTGCAATCATCTAGCGTAACATGTATAAAACAATGATGAACGGTGGCTGAGCCACAACTACTATGTCAGCTATATGATCATGCAAAGCAATATGACAATGAATGCTCAAGTCATCAAACGGAAGCGGTGGAAGTTGCTGTTGGGGAACGTAGTTATTTCAAAAAATTCCTACGCACACATAGGATCATGGTGATGCATAACAACGAGAGAGGAGAGCGTGTACACGTACCCTCGTAGACTGAAAGCGGAAGCGTTAGCACAACGCGGTTGATATAGTCGTACGTCTTCACGATCCGACCGATCAAGTATCGAACGTACGGCACCTCCGAGTTCAGCACACGTTCAGCTCGATGACGTCCCACGAACTCCGATCCAGCCGAGCTTCGAGGGAGAGTTCCGTCAGCACAACGGCGTGATGACGGTGATGATGTTTCTACCGACGCAGGGCTTCGCCTAAGCACCGCTACGATATGATCGAGGTGGATTATGGTGGAGGGGGGCACCGCACACGGCTAAGAAATCAAGAGATCAATTGTTGTGTCTAGAGGTGCCCCTGCCCCCGTATATAAAGGAGGGAGGGAGAGGCCTACCCTAGAGGGGGCGCGCCAAGTGTGGGGAGTCCTACTAGGACTCCCAAGTCCTAGTAGGATTCCCCTTTCCTTTCTGGAGTAGGAGAGAAGGAAAGAGGGGGAGAGGGAGAAGAAAAAGGGGGCTGCACCCCTTGTCCAATCAGGACCAGAGGAAGGGCGCGCGCCTCCTTCCTTTTGGCCTCTCTCCTCTATTCCTGTATGGCCCAATAAGGCCCAATACTTCTCCCGTGAATTCCGGTAACTCCCCGGTACTCTGAAAATACCCGAATCACTCGGAACCTTTCCGATGTCCGAATATAGTCGTCCAATATATCGATCTTTATGTCTCAACCATTTTAAGACTCCTTGTCATGTCCCCGATCTCATCCGGGACTCCAAACTACCTTCGGTACATCAAAACACATAAACTCATAATACAAATCGTCACCGAACTTTAAGTGTGCGGACCCTACGGGTTCGAGAACTATGTAGACATGACCGAGACACGTCTCCGGTCAATAACCAATAGCGGTACCTGGATGCTCATATTGGTTCCTACATATTCTACGAAGATCTTTATCGGTCAAACCACATAACAACATACGTTGTTCCCTTAGTCATCAGTATGTTACTTGCCCGAGATTTGATCGTCGGTAGCTCAATACCTAGTTCAATCTCGTTACCGGCAAGTCTCTTTACTCGTTCCGTAATGCATCATCCCGCAACTAACTCATTAGTCACAATGCTTGCAAGGCTTATAGTGATGTGCATTACTGAGTGGGCCCAGAGATACCTCTCCGTCAATCGGAGTGACAAATCCTAATCTCGAAATACGCCAACCCAACAAGTACCTTTGGAGACACCTGTAGAGCACCTTTATGATCACCCAGTTACGTTGTGACATTTGGTAGCACACAAAGTGTTCCTCCGGTATTCGGGAGTTGCATAATCTCATAGTCACAGGAACATGTATAAGTCATGAAGAAAGCAATAGCAACATATTAAACGATCAAGTGCTAAGCTAACAGAATGGGTCAAGTCAATCACATCATTCTCTAATGATGTGATCCCATTAATCAAATGACAACTCATGTCTATGGCTAGGAAACTTAACCATCTTTGATCAACGAGTTAGTCAAGTAGAGGCATAATAGTGACACTCTGTTTGTCTATGTATTCACACATGTATCAAGTTTCCGGTTAATACAATTCTAGCATGAATAATAAACATTTATCATGATATAAGGAAATAAATAATAACATTATTATTGCCTCTAGGGCATATTTCCTTCAGTTGCATGGCAATATATCTCGGAATGGCCATGGAAAAGCCATAATAGGTAGGTATGGTGGCTGTTTTGAGGAAGATATAATAAGGGTTATGTGTGATAGAGCGTATCATATCATGGGGTTTGGGTGCACCTACGAAGTTTGCACTACGTCTTGATGTGAGAAAGGGCAATGCATGGTACCGTAGAGGCTAGCAAATTGCGAAAAGGTAAGAGTGCGTATAATCCATGGACTCACATTAGTCATAAAGAACTCATATACTTATTGCAAAAGTTTATTAGCCCTTGAAGCAAAGTACTACTACGCATGCCCCTAGGGGGATAGATTGGTAGGAAAAGACCATCACTCGTCCCCGACCGCCACTCATAAGGAGGAAAATCAATAATAAATCATGCTCCAACTTCATAGAATAACGAGAGACTATACGTGCATGCTTCGGGAATCACAAACCTTAACACCAATATTCTTACTAACCACAACCATTTACTAGTACCTCCCACATATTATCATCTCTATATCACAAAACTATTGCAAGGAATCAAGCATATCATATTCAGTGATCCATAAGTTTTATGTAGGATTTTATGACTAACCATGCAATTGACCAATTCCTCTTGACTCTCTAAATAGATCTAAGTGAAGCATCAGAGTTTAATTCTTTCTACATAAGACCATGCTCTAATAAATATAAGTGAAGCAAAAGAGCATTCTTCAAATAACTGTTTTCTATGTGAAGAGAAACAGGCAATCCAAACTTCAAATGATATAAGTGAAGCACATGAAGCATTCTATAAAGCCATACTCAAAAGATATAAGTGAAGTGCAATGAGAATTTGATAAATAAACCATGGACTATCTCATACCAGCATGGTGCATAAAAGAAAAGTGAAAACTAAATGCAAAAGATGCTCCAAGATTTGCACATATCATGTGAACGAAACAAAACCGAAAACATACCGATACTTGTTGAAGAAAGATGGGATGCCTTCCGGGGCATCCCCAAGCTTAGACGGTTGGGTCTCCTTGAATATTTACTTGGGGTGACTTGGGAATCCCCAAGCTTGAGCTCTTGCCTCTCCTCCTTCTCCTCATATCGATACCTACTCGATCTTTGATCACTTCATTCACATAAAACTCAACAGAAAGTTTGGTAAGATCCGTTAGTATAATAAAGCAAATCACTACTCTAAGTACTGTTGCAAACCAATTCATATTTTGTTTTTTCATTGTAGCTGCTGTAATATAACTCTTCCATGGCTTAATCCACTGATAGAAATCGATAGTTTCATCAAAACAAGCAAACAATGCATCAAAAACAGAATCTATCTTAAACAGGACAGTCTGTAGTAATCTGAACATTAACCATACTTATGGTACTCCAAAAATTCTGAAACAATTAGGAAAAATAAAGAATTTGTGTAGAAAGACAGTGCAAATAGTTTCAGAACCGTTTGATGTTCCAGTAAAAAATGTAAAATCGCGCACTACAGCCAAAGTTTCTGTTTTGCACCGCACAAACCAACAAGCAATGTAAACATCCTAAACGCAAATCTTGGCACATTATTTTTAAAATACAATGGAATTGTACAAGGGGATAATTATTTTTTTGAGAATCTTCATGAAAAATTCTACATTGTTTCCATGAGCATGAACACAAGTGTTCAAGGTCGACCCTCACTTCGCCAATGCATAACTTCCAATCGCTTCTCTTTTGTGAAAAAGTTTTTAAGTTCCCCTCTATATTTTTTTGTTTTTAAATTTTATAAAAGCACTCAACAGAAATAAATGACTCTCTAAAACTTCCGGGTTGTCTCCCTGGCAGTGCTTTCTTTAGAGCCAATAAGCTAGGCATAAAGTGCTCAAGTAATGGATCCACCCGGATCCCAATGTATATCAAAGCCAATTTGAATCAACAATGATTTAGCATTTAGTAGTGACCACAAAGCAACATATATCAAGCAATGATGAAGTCTAACTCTCTTCCTATGCATTGGCATGTCATACAAGAACAATTCATGCACATCAAGTAAAGGCCAATATATAGCACAAGCAATTTTTTGCAATTTTATCGTGTTGGAAACATAGAGAGGTGGAGATGTAGTTCCTCTCTCATAATAATTGCAAGTAGGAGCA
This sequence comes from Triticum aestivum, assembly GCF_018294505.1. Taxonomy (NCBI): domain Eukaryota; kingdom Viridiplantae; phylum Streptophyta; class Magnoliopsida; order Poales; family Poaceae; genus Triticum; species Triticum aestivum. The sequence continues at coordinate 759,530,730 of NC_057798.1, read as the reverse complement.
GCAAGAACATGCATATTATATTCATCAAAATCATCATGTGGTAAAAGGCAACCCATTAATATAATCCTTAACAAGAGCAAACTTCTGCGATAGTGTAGTTGGGAGAATTCAAAAAGATAATAGGACTATCATGCGTGGGTGCAATAGCAACAATTTGATGTTTAACATAAGGAACAATAGCAAGTTCATCTCCATAAGCATCATTCATATTAGCATCTTGGCCACAAGCATAGCAAGCATCATCAAAAAGGGTTATTTCAAACGAATTAACAGGATCATAGCAATTATCATGGCATTCATCCTTTGGTAAGAACGAAGGGAAATTAAACAATGCATGAGTTCAAGAGTTACTCTCATTAGAAGGTGGGCACGGGTAGCTAGTCCGATCTTCCTCCTTTTGTTCTTCGCTCTCCTCCTTGTCTTTTTCATCCAATGGGCTCACAATATCATCAATTTCTTCTTCCATAGACTCCTGCAAAATGTTAGTCTCTTCTTGGACAGAGGAGATTTTCTCAATAAATTCATCAATATCAGAATTATATTTATAATTATCATAGCAATATTTAAGGATGGCAAAATTTTCAGGTCTATAAACTGAATCATCAAACTTTATAAACAAATATTCAATTTCATAAGCACCCTTAAAAGCAACAAATTCTTCAATTTGTTCCACATCATAATAATCATATCTACCATTAGCATAAGAAGCTAAGGTTTCATTATCATTAAATTCACATGAAAATGGAAGATGTGAAGTGTTCATCCTAGAGCAACAAGTATAATCATATCTCAAGCATAGCTCCAGAGCATACCAATGCAACATATGAATTTGATCCCATAACAATTTCCCTTTATGAATCAAGCGATAATCCCTAAAGTATTCACGTTGATCCAACGTTACTCCCATTATATAGTTGAATGGGGTTTTCTCGGGATTATCAAAGTAGTGCATAATATCTTTTACATAACGAGCATCGAGGGTTTTAGGAGGTTCCCCATCTCCATGAGTAGCAAGTACAACTAATTTTTTTGGTGTTTCATGTTCCATATCCATAACTAAAGATAGAGAACAACTTAGAACAGAAAATAAAAACTACTTAGTGATAAAGCAAACAAACACACATGAGAATGTTCACCCCACGCTATTGCTGCTCAGCAACGGCGCCAAAAAAGGTATTGATAACCCACAAATATAGGGGATCGTTTGTAGCCTTTTTCATAAATAAGAGTGTCAAACCCGATGAGCAGCTAAAGGTAGAACAAATATTCCCTCAAGTTCTATCGACCACCGATACAACTCTATGCACACTTGATGTTCGCTTTACCTAGAACAAGTATGAAACTAGAAGTACTTTGTAGGTGTGATAGGATAGTTTTGCAAGATAATAAAGAGCACGTAAATAAAATCTAGGGGTTGTTTAGATAAATACAAAACTAAGTTAGTTTTAGTAGAGAGCTTTTGTCAATAAGAAAGTTATTTGTCCCTAGGCAATCGATAACAAGTACCGGTAATCATTCTTGTAATTTTATATGAGGGAGAGGCATGAGCTAACATACTTTCTCTACTTGGATCATATGCACTTATGATTGGACCCCTAGCATGCAGCCACAACTACTAAAGATCATTAAGGTCGTGAAACCCAACCATAGCATTAAGTATCAAGTCCTCTTTACTCCCATACGCCATAACCCACTTATCCACGTTTAGGCTGTTGTCATCCCCCGCAACACTGACAATAAGTAAACCATGAACATATTGCAACACGCTACAGCGGGGGCCCTCACGTTTGCGCAAGAATGGAGGGCACCATAGGACAACACCATAAATAAAATATACAATCATACCAACCAAGATCATGATTAACCCATAGGACAAAATGGATCTACTCAAACATCATAGGATAACCATAGACCATTGGGAAATAATATATGGAGTTGAGAGCCATGTTTAAGTAGAGAATACAGCGGGGGGGGGGGGAAGAGGTGTCACACTGCTGCATAGAGGGGGAGAAATTTGGTGTTGACGGTAGCAAGATTGTTGACATAGATCGTCGTCCCATTCGTTGCCCCCGGCGGCACTCCGGTGCCACCGGAATCGAGGGGGAGAGAGCCCCCTTCCTTCTTCTTCTTCCTTGGCCTCCTCCCTAGATGGGAGGAGAGTTCCCCCTCTGGTCCTTGGTCTCCATGGCATCGGAGGGGCGAGAGCCCCTCCGAGATTGGATCTCCCTCTATGTTCTCTTCTGTTTCGTGCTTCCCTGATCTGGCCGAAAACCGTTTCTTATATTCCGGGAGATCCGTAACTCCGATTGCGCTGAGATTTTAACATGATTTTTTCCGGATATAAGCTTCCTTGCACCCGAAGTAGAGCTCCAACCGACGTACGTGGTGGGCACAACCCACCACCGCGCGCCAGGGGCCTCTAGCGCGCCCCGGTGTATTGTGGGCTGTGTGGGCCTCAGTTTGCGGTGATTCCAACTCCCAAAAATCACATATATTCCAAAATAATTCTCCGTGAAATTTTATTGCATTTGGACTTCGTTTGATATGAATACTTTGCGATACAAAAAACATGCAGAAAACAGGAACTGGCACTTGGCATTGGATCAATAGGTTAGTCCAATAAATCATATAAAAAGTTGCCAAAAGCATGTAAAACTTGTATAATATTGGCATGAAACAATCAAAAAATTATAGATACGACAGAGACGTATGAGACGCCTCCATATCAACTTGTTGTTGACCTTGATGTGAAGTTGGGGCTTCCACTTGAGTGGATGATGTACTCTCCTTAATCTCCATGGGACGAATCTTCCCAATAGATAAGTCTTGGATAGCTTCCGAAGGTTCTTGATCTCCTACATCAATTGGAAATTGCTCTACTTGCGTGCTGTTAGTCTCATCAAACTTCACATCAACCATTTCTTCAACTTTTCAAGTGAAGTTGTTGTAGACATGGTAGCTGCGAGAGTTCGATCCGTAACCAAGTAGGAAACCTTCATGAGTTTTAGGAGCAAATTTGGAACAACGGTGGCTATCAAGAATGTAACATTTTGAGCCAAATACTCGAAAGTATCTGACTTGGGGTTTGTTACCGATGAGTAGCTCATACGCCATTGTCCAAGTAGCTTGTGAAGATAGAGTCGATTTGTAGCATGAAAAGCTGTCCTAACTGCCTCTTCCCAAAAATGTTTTGGGGTCTTGTATTCATCAAGCATTGTCCTCGCCATCTTAATGAGAGTCCGGTTCTTCCTCTCAACAACTCCATTTTTTTGACGTGTGTACTAAAGGAAATATGCCCTAGAGGCAATAATAATGTTATTATTTATTTCCTTATATCATGATAAATGTTTATTATTCATGCTAGAATTGTATTAACCAGAAACTTGATACATGTGTGAATACATAGGCAAACAGAGTGTCCCTAGTATGCCTCTACTTGATTAGCTTGTTTATCAAAGATGGTTATGTTTCCTGACCATAGACATGTGTTGTCATTTGATGAACGGGGTCACATCATTAGGAGAATGATGTGATGGACAAGACCCATGCGTTAGCTTAGCACTATGATCGTATAGTTTGTTGCTATTGCTTTCTTCATGACTTATACGTGTTCCTATGACTATGAGATTATGCAACTCCCGAATACTGGAGGAACACTTTGTGTGCTACCAAACGTCATAGCGTAACTGGGTGATTATAAAGGTGCTCTACAGGTGTCTCCAATGGTGTTTGTTGAGTTGGCATAGATCGAGATTAGGATTTGTCACTCTGATTGTCGGAGAGGTATCTCTGGGCCCTCTCAGTAATGCACATCACTTTAAGCCTTGCAAGCAATGTGATTAATGAGTTAGTTGCGGGATGATGCATTACGGAACGAGTAAAGAGACTTGCCGGTAACGAGATTGAACTAGGTATTGAGATACCGACAATCGAATCTCGGGTAAGTAACATACCGATGACAAAGGGAACAACATATGTTGTTATGCGGTTTGAACGATAAAGATCTTCGTAGAATATGTAGGAGCCAATATGAGCATCTAGGTTCCGCTATTGGTTATTGACCGTAGATGAGTCTCGGTCATGTCTACATAGTTCTCGAACCCGTAGGGTCCACACGCTTAACGTTCGATGATGATCGGTATTATGAGTTTATGTATTTTGATGTACTGAAGGGTGTTCAGAGTCCCGGATGAGACCAGGGACATGACGAGGAGTCTCGAAATGTTTGATACGTAAATATTGATATATTGGAAGGCTATATTCGGACATCGGAAAGGTTCTGAGTGGTTCGGGTATTTATCGGAGTACGGGAGAGTTACGGGAATTCGTCGGTGAGTATATGGGCCTTATTGGGCTTTAGGGGGGAGAGAGAGAGGGGCTACATAGGGCACGCCACGTGCCCCCTAAGGCCTAGTCTGAATTGGACTAGGGGGAGGGGCAACGCCCCCTCCTTCCTTCTCTTCTCTCTTCCCCTTCCTTATCTCCAACTCCTACCACTTGGAAAGGGGGGAATCCTACTCCCGGTGGGAGTAGGACTCCCCAGGGCGCGCCATAGTAGAGGGCCGGCCCTCTCCCTCCTCCACTCCTTTATATACGGGGAGGGGGCACCCTATAGACACACAAGTTGATCATTGATCTTTTAGCCGTGTGCGGTGCCCCCTCCACCATAATCCACCTCGATCATATCGTAGCGGTGCTTAGGCGAAGCCCTGCATCGGTAACTTCATCATCACCGTCATCACACCGTCGTGTTGACGGAACTCTCCCTCGAAGCTCTACTGGATCGTGAGTTCGCGGGACGTCACCGAGCTGAACGTGTGCAGATCGTGGAGGTGCCGTACATTTGGTACTAGGATCGGTCAGGCCGTGAAGACATACGACTACATCAGCTGCATTGTCATAACGCTTCCGCTTACGGTCTACGAGGGTACGTGGACGACACTCTCCCCTCTTGTTGCTATGCATCACCATGATCTTGCGTGTGCGTAGGATTTTTTTTGAAATTACTACGTTCCCCAACAGTGGTATCAGAGCCAGGTTTATGCATAGATGTTATATGCACGAGTAGAACAGAAGTGAGTTGTGGGCGATACTAATCATACTGCTTACCAGCATGTCATACTTTGATTCGGCGGTATTCTTGGATGAAGCGGCCCGGACCGACATTACGCGTACGCTTACGCGAGACTGGTTCTACCGTCGTGCTTCGCACACAGGTGGCTAGCGGGTGTCAGTTTCTCCAACTTTAGTTGAATCGAGTGTGGCTATGCCCGATCCTTATTGAAGGTTAAAACAACACATACTTGACGAAAAATCATTGTGGTTTTGATGCGTAGGAAAGAACGGTTCTTGCTCAGCCCGTAGCGGCCATGTAAAACTTGCAACAACAAAGTAGAGGACGTCTAACTTGTTTTTGCAGGGCATGTTGTGATGTGATATGGTCAAGACATGATGCTAAATTTTATTGTATGAGATGATCATGTTTTGTAACAGAGTTATCGGCAACTGGCAGGAGCCATATGGTTGCCGCATTATTGTATGCAATGCAATCGCCCTGTAATTGCTTCACTTTATCACTAAGCGGTAGCGATAGTCATAGAAGCAATAGTTGGTGAGGCAAAAACGATGCTACGATGGAGATCAAGGTGTCATGCCGGTGACGATGGTGATCATGACGGTGCTTTGGAGATGGAGATCACAGACACAAGATGATGATGGCCATATCATATCACTTATATTGATTGCATGTGATATTTTTTCTTTATGCATCTTATTTTGCTTAGACGACGGTAGCATTATAAGATGATCTCTCACTAAATTTCAAGGTACAAGTGTTCTCCCTAAGTATGCACCGTTGCGAAAGTTTGTCGTGCCGAGACACCACGTGATGATTGGGTGTGATAAGCTCTACGTTCACATACAACGGGTGCAAGCCAGTTTTGCACATGCAGAATACTCGGGTTAAACTTGACGAGCCTAGCATATGCAGATATGGCCTCGGAACACTGGAGATCGAAAGGTCGAACGTGAATCATATAGATATGATCAACATAGTGATGTTCACCATTGAAAACTACTGCATCTCACGTGATGATCGGACATGGTTTAGTTGATTTGGATCACGTCATCACTTAGATGATTAGAGGGATGTCTATCTAAGTGGGAGTTCTTAAGTAATATGATTAAATTGAACTTTAATTTATCATGAACTTAGTCCTGATAGTATTTGCATAAATATGTTGTAGATCAATAGCTCGCGATGTTGCTCCCCGTTTATTTTGATATGTTCCTAGAGAAAACTAAGTTGAAAGATGATAGTAGCAATGATGCGGACTTGGTCTGTGATCTGAGGATTATCCTCATTACTGCACAGAAGAATTATGTCTTTAATGCACCGCTAGGTAACAGACCTATTGCACGAGCAGATGCACAAGTTATGAACGTTTGACATAGCTCGGTATGATGACCACTTGATAGTTTAGTGCACCATGCTTTACGGCTTAGAACCGGGACTTCAAAAATGTTTTGAACGCCACGGAGCATATGAGATGTTCCAAGAGTTGAAATTGGTATTTCATACTCATACCCGTGTCGAGAGGTATGAGATCTCTGACAGTACTTTGCCTACAAGATGGAGGAAAATAGCTCAACCAGTGAGCATGTGCTCATAATGTCTGAGTACTACAATCGTTTTAATCAAGTGGGAGTTAATCTTCCAGATAAGATAGTGATTGACAGAATTCTCTAGTCACTATAACAAAGTTACTAGAACTTCGTGATGAACTATAATATATGCAAGAGATGACGAAAATGATTCCCGAGCTCTTCGCGATGTTGAAATCAGTGAAGGTAGAAATCAAGAAAATGCATCAAGTGTTGATGGTTGACAAGACCACTAAGTTTCAAGTAAAAGGGAAAGGGAAAGAAGGGGAACTTCAAGAAGAACGGCAAGCAAGTTGCTGCTCAAGTGAAGAAACCCAAGTCTAGACCTAAGCATGAGACTGAGTGCTTCTACTTCAAAGGGACTGGTTACTGGAAGAGGAACTACCCCAAAAAATTGGCGGATAAGAAGGATGGCAAAGTGAACAAAGGTATATGTGATATACATGTTATTGATGTGTATTTTACTAGTGTTCATAGTAACCCCTGGTTATTTGATACCGGTTTCAGTTTCTATGATTAGTAACTCGAAACAGGAGTTGCAAAATGAACAGAGACTAGTTAAGGGCAAGGTAATGATGTGTGTTGGAAGTGGTTCCAAGGTTGATAAGATCACCATCGCATACTCCCTTTACCTTCGGGATTAGTGTTGAACCTAAATAAATGTTATTTGGTGTTTACGTTGAGCATAAATATGATTGGATCATGTTTATTGCAATACGGTTATTGGTGTTTGCGTTGAGCATGAATATGATTGGATCATGTTTATCGCAATACGATTATTTATTTAAACCGAAGAATAATTGTTGTTCTATTTACATGAATAAAACCTTCTATGGTCATACACTCAATGATTTATTGAATCTCGATCGTAGTGATACACATATTCATAATACTGATGCCAAAAGATGCAAAGTTGATAATGATAGTGCAACATATTTGTGACACTGCCATTTAGGCCATATTGGTGTAAAGCGCATGAAGAAACTCCATGCTGATGGGCTTTTGGAATCACTTGATGCTTGCGAACCATGCCTCATGGGCAAGATGACTAAGACCCTGGTCTCCGGAACAATGGAGCAAGCAACTGACTTATTGGAAATAATACATACTTATGTATGTAGTCTAATGAGTGTTGAGGCTCACGGAAAGTATCGTTATTTTCTGACCTTCACAGATGATTTAAGCAGATACAGGTATATCTACTTAATGAAACACAAGTCTGAAACATTTGAAATGTTCAAAGAATTTCAGAGTGAAGTGAAGAATCAACGTAACAAGAAAATTAAGTTTCTACGATTTGATCGCAGAAGCGAATATTTGAGTTACGAGTTTGGTCTTCAATTAAAAAAATGTGGAATAGTTTCACAAACTCATGCCACCTGGAACACCATAGTGTAATGGTGTGTCCGAACGTCGTAACCGCACTTTATTAGATATAGTGCGATCTATGATGTCTCTTGCCGATTTACCACTATCGTTTTAGGGTTATGCATTAGAGACAGTTGCATTCACGTTAAATAGGGCACCATCTAAATCCATTGAGATGACACCATATGAACTATGGTTTCGCAAGAAACCTAAGCTGTCATTTCTTAAAGTTTGGGGTTGAGATGCTTATGTGAAAAAGTTTCAACCTGATAAGCTCGAACCCAAATCGGAGAAATGCGTCCTCATAGGATACCAAAGGAAACTGTTGGGTACACCTTCTATCACAGATCCAGAGGCAAGATTTTTGTTGCTAAAATGGATTGTTTCTAGAGAAGGACTTTCTCTCGAAACAAGTGAGTGGGAGGAAAGTTGAACTTGATGAGGTAATTGTACCTTCTCCTGAATTGGAAAATAGTTCATCACAGAAATCAGTTCTAGTGATGACTGATAATCCCCAAGTGCATGGAATCACCGTAGCAATTTCCAAAGGTGGAAGTGATAAGTATGGAGTGTCGAACCCACAAGGAGCTAAAGGTAAGATCAATATTCTCTCAAGTCCTATCTGCCACTGATACGACTCTACGTACACCAAACATTTGCTTCCAACTAGAAACGAGAAATAAAACTACATTGTGGGTATGAAGAGGATAACTTTGCATGATATCGGAGAGCTAAACTATAAAAGTAGGTGTTGTTATCATGAAGTTGAAATATATTAATAAATATAATAAATAGCAAGTGTGGAATAATGGTGGGTCGGTGTGCGGAATTATCCTAGGCAATTGTTAACAAGATCGGTAGTCGTCATTGCAATTTCATATGAGGGAGAGGCATAAGCTAACATACTTTCTCTTCTTGGATCATATGCACTTATGATTGGAACTCTAGCAAGCATCCGCAACTACTAAAGATCATTAAGGTAAAACCCAACCATAGCATTAAAGTATCAAGTCCCCTTTATTCCCATACGCAACAATCCCCTTACTCGGGTTTATGCTTCTGTCACTCAAGCAACCCACTATAAGAAAATCATGAACGTATTGCAACACCCTACAGCGGGAATCCCTCACGCTTGCGCGACACGGAGGGGACCATAGGACAGCACCAAAATAAAACATACAACTCGTACCAATCTAGATTATCAATCAACCCGAGGACAAAGGATATCTACTCAAAACATCATAGGATGGCAACACATCATTGGATCATAATATGTGGCATAAAGCACCATGTTCGAGTAGGGATTACAGCGGGGTGCGGGAGAGTGGACTGCATAAAAGAGATGAGGATGGTGATGATGATGGTGATGTTGATGAAGACAATCATCGCGGCGATGATTCCCCTCCCGATGGCACTCCGGCGCCACCGAGAGAGAGGAGGAGAGGTTCTCCTCCTTGTGCTTCCTCCTCCATGGCCTCCCCCTGGAGGGGGATAGGTTCTCCCTCTGGTCCTTGGCCTTCATGACAATGATGGCCCCTCCGGGATACTCCTCCATGGCCTCCGGTGATGATGGACCCCTCCGGCAGGGTGCCGGAGAGGGCCTAGATTGATTTCTCGTGGCTACAGAGGCTTGAGGCGGTGGAACCTCCGTTCTAGGTTAATTCCCGAAGGTTTTTGTATATATAGGAGAGGTTGGCATTGATTTCACGTCAGGAGGACCCACGGGCTGTCCACGAGGCACATGGGCGCGCCCAGGGGTGTGGGCGCGCCCCCACCCTCGTGGGGCCCACGGGACTCCCCTCCGGTAGATATTTGTTCCAGTATTTTTTATACTTTCCATCAAAAAATCTCCGTCGATTTTCATCGCGTTCCGAGAACTTTTATTTCTGCACAAAAACAACACCACGGTAGTTCTGCTGAAAACAGCGTTAGTCCGGGTTAGTTCTAATCAAATATACCAAAATCATATGAAACTATTGTAAACATGGCATGCATACTTCATAAATTATAGATACGTTGGAGACGTATCAGCATCCCCAAGATTAATTCTTGCTCGTCCTTGAGTAGGTAAATGATAAAAGAAATAATTTATGAAGTATGAATGCTAGCCAGTGCATAAGTTTGATTAATGATAATTCCAATCACTTTTTCTAGCATCATTATATATCATAACAGTATCTCAACTCATAAAACTTCCCATGATCAAGTAACAAGCTATTCACATGTTAAAGTATAGATCATAAACTTTCTTAAAGACTAACAAACCGTGTTCTTAGTCATCAAACAATTACAATTCATCTTATTTTCAGGAAGGGTCTATGTCAGAGCTTTGATTCAGCAAACTCCGCATACTCAACTATCATTTAATCTTTCACAATGGCTAACACTCACGTAATATTTATGGGTTCAAAGTTTTAATCGGACACAGAGAAAGATAAGGGCTTATAGATTCGTCTCCCAACCTTTTACCTCAAGGGTAATGTCAACAATAATAGTTCATGATAACTTACATCCAATTGGATATATATATCAGGATATTTCCAACACAATGCGCTTGCCAAAGGATAAAATGTAAAAAGGAAAGGTGAAGATCACCATGACTCTTGTATAAGGTATAAGACAAGAATAAAAGATAGGCCCTTCGTAGAGGGAAGTAGAGGTTGTCATGCGATTTTAAGGTTGGATTCACAAAATCTTAATGCAAAAGAATGTCACTTTATATTGCCCCTTGTGATAGAGACCTTTATTATGCAGTCCGTCGCTTTTATTTCTTCCCTACCACAAGTTCGTATAAAGATTATTTTCTTTGCACTAATAGATCATACATATTTAGAGAGCAATTTTTATTGCATGCACCGATGACAACTTATTTGAAGGATCTTACTCAATCCATAGGTAGGTATGGTGGACTCTCATGGCAAAACTAGTTTAAGGGATATTCGGAAGCACAAATAGTATCTCTACTTGGTGCAAAGAATCTGGCTAGCATGAGGGGGAAAGGCAAGCTCAGCATGTTGAATGATCCATGACAATATATTTTATTTCGAATATAAGAAAACATAACCCATTACGTTGTCTTCCTTGTCCAACATCAACCTTTTAGCATGTCATATTTTAATGAGTGCTCACAGTTACAAAATATATCCAAGATAGTATATTTATATGTGAAACCTCTCTTCCTTCAATATTCTTTCATGAATTGTTCAAATGACCAATTCTATGTTTGCTAACTTTCAATAAGTTTACTACCTATACTTATTATGTGTGAAGTCATTACTCCCAATGGTATAAGCATATGAAACATATATAAATTCAGATTTATGATATTCAATTCATTCAACCATTTACTCGTAGGATATTCGTGAAGCACGTGAATAAATGACAAACTACTCTGAAAGATATAAGTGAAGAACACTGAGTAATCAAATAATTGACTGGCCATGGGAGGATTATTTTTCATTCAAGATTTCAGATCCAATGATTTTATTCAAACAGCAAGTAAATTGAAAATACGCTCCAAGCAAAGCACATATCATGTGACGAATAAAAATATAGCTCCGAGTAAGATATACCGATAGTTTTGAAGACAAAAGAGGGGATGCCTTCCGGGGCATCCCCAAGCTTAGGCGCTTGAGTCTTCCTTGAATATTACCTTGGGGTGCCTTGGGAATCCCCAAGCTTAGGGTCTTTCTACTCCTTATTCTCCTCATATCAATATCTCACCCAAAGCTTGAAAACTTCAATCACATAGAACTTAACGCAACTTCGTGAGATAGGTTAGTATGATAAAGAGTAAACCATTCACTTTGGTACTGTTAAAGACACGGTTCATATTTGTTCTCACACAATGCCTACTGTACCATATCATTTCTACAATTTATATTGAGAAATATAAGCCATAGAAACTAGAAAGCAAGCAAACTATGCAATGAAAACAGAATCTGTCAAAAACAGAACAGTCTGTAATGATATGAACAGAAACCATACTTCTGCTACTCCAAAAATTATGAAATAAATTTGTGGACGTGAGGAATTTTTATATTAATCATCTTCAAAAATAATCAACTCAAAAGCACTCTCTTGTAAAAAATGGCAGCTAATCTCGTGAGCGCAAAAGTTTCTGTTTTTTACAGCAAGATCGTATAGACTTCACCCAAGTCTTACCAAAGGTTCTACTTGGCGCAAACACTAATTAAAACATAAATCCACATCTAATGAGAGGCTATTTGAATTATTTATTACTAAACATGAACAAAAGGTAAGAAACAAAAATAAAATTGGGTTGCCTCCCAACAAGCGCTATCGTTTAACGCCCCTAGCTAGGCATGATGATTTCGATGATGCTCACGTAAAAGATAAGAATGGAAACATAAAGAGAGAATCATGAAGAATATGACTAGCAAATTTAAATCTAAACCTCTTACTATTCCTAGGGATTTTGTGAGCACATAATTTATAGGAACAAGAATCAACTAGCATAGGAAGGCAAATCAAGTATAACTTCAAAACTTTAAGCACATAGAGAGGAGACTTGATATTATTGCAAATCTTAAAAGCATGCATTCCTCCCTAATAATAATAATCAGAGGCATCATTAATGAATTCAACTATATAACCATCACATAAAGCATTCTTTTCATGATCTACAAGCATAGAAATTTTCTACTCTCCACATAAGCAAAATTCTTCTCATTCGGAAAAGTGGGGTCACTAATTCCTAAAGTTGACACTCTTCCAAACCCACTTTAGATGATAGTATTATTCATACTCCAAAATATATAAGTTAAGTTCATGGAGCATTCTTGAATTAATTTAGTCTAACCAATATCCAAGCTCAAAATATATAAGTGAAGCACACTAAGCATTCTATAAAACCATACTCAAAAGGTTTAAGTGAAGCACAAAGAGCAATTCTATAAGATCATACTTAAAAGATATAAGTGAAGCACATGAATTATTCTATAAATCAATGAAGGTCTATCTCATACTAGGATGGTTCTTAAAGGAAAAACAAAAACACAAAGGACACAAATAATGTGAATAAAACAAAAACCGAGGTATACCGATATTTGTTGAAGAAGAAAGATGGATGCCAACCGGGGCATCCCCAAGCTTAGATGCTTGAGTATACTTTAAAATATTTACTTGGGGTGCTTTGGGAATCCCCAAGCTTGAATTCTTGCCTCTCTTTATTCTTCTCATATTGATAACTCCTCGATCTTCGAACACTTCATCCACACAAAACTTTAACAAAAACTTTGTGAGATCCGTTAGTGTAATAAAGCAAACTACCACTTAAAGGTACTGTAATGAAATCATTATTTATTTATATTGGTGTTAAACCTACTATATTCCAACTTCTCTATGGTTCATACCCCCCGATACTAGCCATAGATTCATCAAAATAAGCAAACAACACGCAAAAAACAGAATCTGTCTAAAACAGGACAGTCTGTAGTAATCTGCTAATTAAGTAAACTTATGTAACTCCAAAAATTATGAAATAAATTTGAAAATTAGGAAAATTTGTACAGAAGTAATGTGCAAAAAGTTTCAGACCCATTTGACCTTCCAGTAAAAAAACTAAAATCACGCGCTACAGCCAAAGTTTCTGTTTTTGTTCTGCACATATTAAACAAGCAATCTAATCATCCTAAAACCAAAGCTTGGCACATTATTTTTATAATACAATGGATATACACAAGGGGATAATTATTTACAGAGAAAATTCCATGAAAAATTCTACATTTTTTCCGTGAGCATGAACACAAGTGCTCAAGGTCGACCCTGACTTCTTCAATGCATAACTTTCCAATCGCTTCTCTTTTTTGAAAAAAAAAATTAGGCATGAAAGGCAAGTGCTTTTCTTTTGTATTTTCACTGTTTTAAATTTTTTTGTATGTTTCACCCCCAACTAAACAGAAACAAAAAGTAAAAACAAAACCTACTTAGTGGATAAAGCAAACAAGCACACACGAGAATATCAACCCCACGCTATTGCTCCCCGGCAATGGCGCCAGAAAAGAGCTTGATAATCCCCAAGTGCAGGGAATCATCGTAGCAATTTCCAAAGGTGGGAGTGATAAGTATGGAGTGTTGAACCCACAAGGAGCTAAAGGTAAGATCGATATTCTCTCAAGTCCTATCTGCCACTGATACGACTCTACATACACCGAACATTTGCTTCCAACTAGAAACAAGAAATAAAACTACGTTGTGGGTATGAAGAGGATAACTTTGCATGATATCGGAGAGCTAAAATATAAAAGTAGGTGCTGTTATCATGAAGTTAAAATATATTAGTAAATATTAAAATAGCGAGTGTGGAATAATGGTGGGTCGGTGTGCGGAATTATCCTAGGCAATTGTTAACAAGACCGGTAGTCGTTATTGCAATTTCATATGAGGGAGAGGCATAAGTTAACATACTTTCTCTTCTTGGATCATATGCACTTATGATTGGAACTCTAGCAAGCATCAGAAACTACTAAAGATCATTAAGGTAAAACCCAACCATAGCATTAAAGTATCAAGTCCCCTTTATTCCCATACGCAACAATCCCCTTACTCGAGTTTATGCTTCTGTCACTCAAGCAACCCACTATAAGCGAATCATGAACGTATTGCAACACCCTACAGCGGGAATCCCTCACGCTTGCATGACACGGAGGGCACCATAGGATAGCACCAAAATAAAACATACAACTCGTACCAATCTAGATCATCAATCAACCCAAGGACAAAGGATATCTACTCAAAACATCATAGGATGGCAAAACACCATTAGATCATAATATGTGGCATAAAGCACCATGTTCGAGTAGGGATTACAGCGGGGTGCGGGAGAGTGGACCGCATAAAAGAGATGAGGATGGTGATGATGATGGTGATGTTGATGAAGACGATCACTGCGGCGATGATTCCCCTCCCGATGGCACTCCGGCGCCTCCGAGAGAGAGAGGAGGAGAGGTTCTCCCCCTTGTGCTTCCTCCTCCATGGCCTCCCCCTAGAGGGGGAGAGGTTCTCCCTCTGGTCCTTGGCCTTCATGACAATGATGGCCCCTCTGGGATCCTCCTCCATGGCCTCCGGTGATGATGGCCCCCTCAGGCAGGGTGCCGAAGAGGGACTAGATTGATTTCCCATGGCTACAGAGGCTTGCGGCGGTAGAACTTCCGATCTAGGTTAATTCCCGAAGGTTTCTGTATATATAGGAGAGGTTGGCGTTGATTTCACGTCAGGGGGACCCACGGGCTGTCCACGAGGCACAGGGGCGCGCCCAGGGGGGTGGCCGTGCCCCCCACCCTCGTGGGGCCCACAGGACTCCCCTCCGGTAGATATTTGTTCCACTATTTTCTATATTTTCCATAAAAAATCTCCGTTGATTTTCATCGCATTCCGAGAACTTTTATTTCTGCACAAAAACAACACCACGGTAGTTCTGCTGAAAACAGCGTCAGTCCGGGTTAGTTCTAATCAAATCATACCAAAATCATATGAAACTATTGTAAACATGGCATGAATACTTCGTAAATTATAGATACATTGGAGACGTATCAATGACTACACCAATTAGTGAGGAAGATTAATGATAATGATCATGAAACTTTATATCAAGTTACTACCGAACCTCGTAGGTCAAGCAGAGTAAGATCTGCACTAGAGTGGTACGGTAATCCTGTTCTGGAGGTCATGTTACTTGACCATGGCCGACCTACGAACTATGAGGAAGCGATGATGAGCCCAGATTTCGCAAAATGGCTTGAGGCCATGAAATCTGAGATAGGATCCATGTATGAAAACAAAGTGTGGATTTTGGTTGACTTGCCCGATGATCGGCAAGCCATAGAGAATAAATGAATCTTCAAGAGGAATACAGACGTTGATAGTAGTGTTACTATCTACAAAGCTCGAATTATCGAAAAAATGTTTTCGACAAAGTTCAAGGTGTTGACTACAATGAGATTTTCTCACTTGTATCGATGCTTAAAATTCTATTTGAATCATGTTAACAATTGCCGCATTTTATGAAATTTGACAAATGGATATCAAACCTGCATTCCTTAATGGATTCTTAAAGAAGAGTTGTATATGATGCAACCAGAAGATTTTTGTTGATCCTAAATGTGCTAACAAAGTGTGCAAAGCTCCAGCGATCCATCTATGGACTTGTGCAAGCATCTCGGAGTTGGATTATATGCTTTGATGAGTTGATCAAAGCATATAGTTTTATACAGACTTGCGGTGAAGCCTGTATTTACAAGAAAGTGAGTGGGAGCACTACAACCTTTCTGATAAGTATATGTGAATGACATATTGTTGATCAGAAATGATGCAGAATTTTTCTAGAAAGCATAAAAGGAGTATTTGAAAGGAGTTTTTCAAAGAAAGACCTCGGTGAAGCTGCTTACATATTGAGAATCAAGATCTATAGAGATAGATCAAGACGCTTGATAAATTTTTCAATGAGTACATACCTTGACAAGATTTTGAAATAGTCCAAAATGGAACAGTCAAAGAAGGAGTTCTTGTCTGTGTTAGAAGGTGTGAAATTGAGTAAGACTCAAAGCCCGACCACGGCAGAAGATAGAGAGAGAACGAAAGTCATTCCCTATGCCTTAGCCATAGGTTCTATAAAGTATGCCATGCTATGTACCAGACCTATTGTATACCCTTCCCTGAGTTTAGCAAGGGAGTACAATAGTGATCTAGGAGTAGATCACTGGACATTGGTCAAAATTATCCTTAGAGGACTAAGGAAATATTTCTCAGTTATGGAGGTGATAAAGAGTTCGTCGTAAAGAGTTACCTCAATGCAAGCTTTGACACCGATCTAGATGACTCTAAGTCTCGATCTGGATACATATTGAAAGTGGGAGCAATTAGCTAGAGTAGCTCCGTGCGGAGCATTGTAGACATAGAATATTTGCAAAATACATACAGCTCTGAATGTGGCAGACCCATTGACTAAATTTCTCCCACAAGCAAAACATGATCACACCTTATTACTCTTGGGTGTTAATCACATAGCGATGTGAACTAGATTATTGAATCTAGTAAAACCCTTTGAGTGTTGGTCACATGACGATGTGAACTATAGAGTGTTAAATCACATGACGATGTGAAATATTGGTGTTAAATCACATGGCGATGTGAACTAGATCATTTACTCTAGTGTAAGTGGGAGACTGAAGGAAATATGCCCTAGAGGCAATAATAATTTTATTATTTATTTCCTTATATCATGATAAATGTTTATTATTCATGCTAGAATTGTATTAACCGGAAACTTGATACATGTGTGAATACATAGACAAACAGAGTGTCCCTAGTATGCCTCTACTTGACTAGCTTGTTTATCAAAGATGGTTATGTTTCCTGACCATAGACATGTATTGTGATTTGATGAACGGGGTCACATCATTAGGAGAATGATGTGATGGACAAGACCCATCCGTTAGCTTAGCACTATGATCGTATAGTTTGTTGCTATTGCTTTCCTCATGACTTATACATGTTCCTATGACTATGAGATTATGCAACTCCCGGATACCGGAGGAACACTTTGTGTGCTACCAAATATCACAACTTAACTGGGTGATTATAAAGGTGCTCTACAGGTGTCTCCAATGGTGTTTGTTGAGTTGGCATAGATCGAGATTAGGATTTGTCACTCTGATTGTCAGAGAGGTATCTCTGGGCCCTCTCGGTAATGCGCATCATGATAAGCCTTGCAAGCAATGTGACTAATGAGTTAGTTGCGGGATGATGCATTACAGAACGAGTAAAGAGACTTGCCGGTAACGAGATTGAACTAGGTATTGAGATACCAACGATCGAATCTCGGGTAAGTAACATACCGATGACAAAGGGAACAACATATGTCGTTATGCGGTTTGACCGATAAAGATCTTCGTAGAATATGTAGGAGCCAATATGAGTATCCAGGTTCCGCTGTTAGTTATTGACTGGAGTTGAGTCTCGGTCATGTCTACATAGTTCTCGAACCCGTAGGGTCTGCACGCTTAACGTTCAGTGACGATCGATATTATGAGTTTATGTGTTTTGATATATTGAAGGTTGTTCGGAGTCCCAGATGAGATCAGGGACATGACGAGGAGTCTCAAAATGTTCGAGACATAAAGATCGATATATTGGAAGGCTATATTCGTGTTGGGGAACGTAGTAATTTCAAAAATATTCCTATGCACACGCAAGATCATGGTGATGCATAGCAACGAGAGGGGAGAGTGTTGTCCATGTACCCTCGTAGACCGACAGCGGAAGCGCTATAACAATGCGGTTGATGTAGTTGTACGTCTTCACGGCCCGACTGATCAAGCACCGAAACTACGGTACCTCCGAGTTCTTGCACACGTTCAGCTCAATGACGATCCCCGGACTCCGATCCAGCAAAGTGTCGGGGAAGAGTTCCGTCAGCACGACGGCGTGGTGACGATCTTGATGTTCTACCCTCTCAGGGCTTCGCCTCAGCACCGCTACGATATGACCGAGGTGGAATATGGTGGAAGGGGGCACCGCACACGGCTAAGGAATGATCACGAAGATCAACTTGTGTGTCTTGGGGTTCCCCCTTGCCCCCGTATATAAAGGAGGGAGGGGGAGGTGCGGCTGGTCCCCTAGGGGTGCGCCTGGAGGAGTCCTACTCCCACCGGGAGTAGGACTCCCCCTTCTTGCCTTGTTGGAGAAGGAAAGGGGGAGGGGGAAAGAGGAAAGGGGGGTGCCGCCCCCCTTCCTTGTCCTATTCGAACTAGGGGGGAGGGGGCACGCGGCCTGCCCTGGCCGGCCCTCCTCTTCTCCCTTAGGGCCCATGTAGGCCCATTAACCCCCCGGGGGGGGGGGGGGGGTTCTGGTAACCCCCCGGTACTCCGGTAAAATCCCGATTTTACCCGGAACGATTCCGATATCCAAATATAGGCTTCCAATATATCAATATTTATGTCTCGACCATTTCGAGACTCCTCGTCATGTCCGTGATCACATCCGGGACTCCGAACAACCTTCGGTACATCAAAACATATAAACTCATAATGAAACTAGCATCGTAACATTAAGAGTGCGGACCCTACGGGTTCGAGAACAATGTACACATGACCGAGACATGTCTCTGCTCAATAACCAATAGCGGAACCTGGATGCTCATATTGGCTCCCACATATTCTATGAGGATCTTTATCGGTCAGACCGCATAACAACATACGTTGTTCCCTTTGTCATCGGTATGCTACTTGCCCGAGATTCGATCGTCGGCATCTCAATACCTAGTTCAATCTCGTTATGGCAAGTCTCTTTACTCGTTCCGTAATACATCATCCCGCAACTAACTTATTAGTTGCAATGCTTGCAAGGCTTAAGTGATGTGCATTACCGAGAGGGCCCAGATATACCTCGGAGTGACAAATCCTAATCTCGAAATACGCCAACCCAACATGTACCTTTGGAGACACCTATAGAGCACCTTTATAAACACCCAGTTACGTTGTGACGTTTGGTAGCACACAAAGTGTTCCTCCGGTAAACGGGAGTTGCATAATCTCATAGTCATAGGAACATGTATAAGTCATGAAGAAAGCAATAGCAACATACTAAACGATCGGGTGCCAAGCTAATGGAATGGGTCATGTCTATCACATCATTCTCCTAATGATGTGATCCCGTTAATACAATCTTCGATTAACGAGCTAGTCAAGTAGAGGCATACTAGTGACACTCTGTTTGTCTATGTATTCACACAATATTATGTTTCCGGTTAATACAATTCTAGCATGAATAATAAACATTTATCATGATATAAGGAAATAAATAATAATTTTATTATTGCCTCTAGGGCATATTTCCTTCAGTCTCCCACTTGCACTAGAGTCCATAATCTAGATTACACAGTAATATTCTAACACCCATGGAGCCTTGGTGCTGATCATGTTTTGCTCGTGGGAAGAGGCTTAGTCAACGGGTCTGCTACATTCAGATCCGTATGTATCTTGCAAATCTCTATGTCTCCCACCTGGACTAGATCCCGGATGGAATTGAAGCATCTCTTGATGTGCTTGGTTCTCTTATGAAATCTAGATCCCTTTGCCAAGGCAATTGCACCAGTATTATCATAAAAGACTTTCATTGGACCCGATGTACTAGGTATGACACCTAGATCGGATATGAACTCCTTCATCCAGACTCCTTCGTTTACTGCTTCCGAAGCAGCTATGTACTCCACTTCACATGTAGATCCCGCCACGACGCTTTGTTTAGAACTGCACCAATTGTCAGCTCCACCGTTTAATGTAAACACATATCCGGTTTGCGATTTCGAATTGTCCGGATCAGTGTCAAAGCTTGCATCAACGTAACCGTTTACGATGAGCTCTTTCTCACCTCCATGTACGAGAAACATATCCTTATTCCTTTCAGGTATTTCAGGATGTTCTTGACAGCTGTCCAGTGATCCACTCCTGGATTACTTTGGTACCTCCCTGCTAGACTTATAGCAAGGCACACATTAGGTCTGGTACACAACATTGCATACATGATAGAGCCTATGGCTGAAGCATAGGGAACTTCTTTCATCTTTTCTCTATCATCTGCAGTGGTCGGGCATTGAGTCCTACTCAACTTCACACCTTGTAACATAGGCAAGAACCCTTTCTTTGCTTGATCCATTTTGAACTTCTTCAAAACTTTGTCAAGGTATGTGCTTTGTGAAAGTCCAATTAAGCGTCTTGATCTATCTCTATAGATCTTAATGCCCAATATGTAAGCAGATTCCGAGGTCTTTCATTGAAAAACTCTTATTCAAGTATCCCTTTATGCTATCCAGAAATTCTATATCATTGCCGATCAGCAATATGTCATCCACATATAATATTAGAAATGCTACAGAGCTCCCACTCACTTTCTTGTAAATACAGGCTTCTCCAAAAGTCTATACAAAACCAAATGCTTTGATCACACTATCAAAGCGTTTATTCCAACTCCGAGAGGCTTGCACTAGTCCATAAATGGATCGCTGGAGCTTGCACACTTTGTTAGCTCCCTTTGGATCGACAAAACCTTCTGGTTGCATCATATACAACTTTTCTTCCAGAAATCCATTCAGGAATGCAGTTTTGACATCCATCTGCCAAATTTCATAATCATAAAATGCAGCAATTGCTAACATGATTCGGACAGACTTAAGCATCGCTACGGGTGAGAAGGTCTCATCGTAGTCAATCCCTTGAACTTGTCGAAAACCTTTTGCAACAAGTCGAGCTTTGTAGACAGTAACATTACCATCAGCGTCAGTCTTCTTCTTGAAGATCCATTTATTCTCAATTGCTTGCCGATCATCGGGCAAGTCAACCAAAGTCCACACTTTGTTCTCATACATGGATCCCATCTCAGATTTCATGGCTTCAAGCCATTTTGCGGAATCTGGGCTCACCATCGCTTCTTCATAGTTCGTAGGTTCATCATGATCTAGTAGCATGACTTCTAGAACAGGATTACCGTACCACTCTGGTGCGGATCTTACTCTGGTTGATCTACGAGGTTCAGTAGTAACTTGATCTGAAGTTTCATGATCATCATCATTAGCTTCCTCACTAATTGGTGTAGGTGTCACAGAAACCGATTTCTGTGATGTACTACTTTCCAATAAGGGAGCAGGTACAGTTACCTCATCAAGTTCTACTTTCCTCCCACTCACTTCTTTTGAGAGAAACTCCTTCTCTAGAAAGGATCCATTTTTAGCAACAAATGTTTTGCCTTTGGATCTGTGATAGAAGGTGTACCCAACTGTCTCTTTTGGGTATCCTATGAATACACATTTCTCCGATTTGGGTTCGAGCTTATCAGGTTGAAGCTTTTTCATATAAGCATCACAACCCCAAACCTTGAGAAATGACAACTTTGGTTTCTTGCCAAACCATTGTTCATAAGGCGTTGTCTCAACAGATTTCGATGGTGCCCTATTTAACGTGAATGCAGCCGTCTGTAAAGCATAACCCCAAAACAATAGCGGTAAATCTGTAAGAGACATCATAGATCGCACCATATCAAGTAAAGTACGATTACGACATTCGGACACACCATTACGCTGTGGTGTTCCGGGTGGCGTGAGTTGCAAAACTACTCCACATTGTATTAAATGTAGACCAAACTCGTAACTCAAATATTCTCCTCCACGATTAGATCGCAGAAACTTTATTTTCTTGTTACGATGATTTTAAACTTCACTCTGAAATTCTTTGAACTTTTCAAATGTTTCAAACTTATGTTTCATTAAGTAGATATACCCATATCTTCTTAAATCATCTGTGAAGGCGAGAAAATAACGATATCCGCCACGAGCTTCAACATTCATCGGACCACATACATCTGTATGTATGATTTCCAACAAATCTGTTGCTCCCTCCATAGTACCGGAGAACGGCGTTTTAGTCATCTTGCCCATGAGGCATGGTTCACAAGTACCAAGTGATTCATAATCAAGTGGTTCCAAAAGTCCATCAGTATGGAGTTTCTTCATGCGCTTTACACCGATATGACCTAAACGGCAGTGCCACAAATAAGTTGCACTATCATTATCAACTCTGCATCTTTTGGCTTCAACATTATGAATATGTGTATCACTACTATCGAGATTCATGAAAAATAGACCACTCTTCAAGGGTGCATGACCATAAAAGATATTACTCATATAAATAGAACAACCATTATTCTCTGATTTAAATGAATAACCATCTCGCATTAAACAAGATCCAGATATAATGTTCATGCTCAACGCTGGCACCAAATAACAATTATTTAGGTCTAATACTAATCCTGATGGTAGATGTAGAGGTAGCGTGCCGACCGCGATCACATCGACTTTGGAACCATTTCCCATGCACATCGTCACCTCGTCCTTCGCCAGTGTTCGCTTAATCCGTAGTCCCTGTTTCGAGTTGCAAATATTAGCAACAGAACCAGTATCAAATACCTAGGTGCTACCGCGAGCTCTAGTAAGGTACACATCAATAACATGTATATCACATATACCTTTGTTCACCTTGTCATCCTTCTTATCTGCCAAATACTTGGGGCAGTTCCGCTTCCAGTGACCAGTCTGCTTGCAGTAGAAGCACTCAGTTTCAGGCTTAGGTCCAGACTTGGGTTTCTTATCCTGAGCAGCAACTTGCTTGTTGTTCTTCTTGAAGTTCCCCTTCTTCTTCCCCTTGACCTTTTTCTTGAAACTAGTGGTCTTGTTGACCATCAACACTTGATGCTCCTTCTTGATTTCTACCTCCGCGGCTTTTAGCATCGCGAAGAGCTCGGGAATAGTTTTTTTTCATCCCTTGCATATTATAGTTCATCACAAAGCTCTTGTAGCTTGGTGGCAGTGATTGGAGTATTCTTTCAATGACGCTATCATCCGGAAGATTAACTCCCAGTTGAATCAAGTGATTATTATACCCAGACATTTTGAGTATATGCTCACTGACAGAACTGTTCTCCTCCATCTTGCAGCTGTAGAACTTATTGGAGACTTCATATCTCTCAATCCGGGCATTTGCTTGAAATATTAACTTCAACTCCTGGAACATCTCATATGCTCCATGACGTTCAAAACATCGTTGAAGACCCGGTTCTAAGCCGTAAAGCATGGCACACTGAACTATAGAGTAGTCATCAGCTTTTCTCTGCCAGACATTCATAACATCTGGTGTTGCTCCAGTAGCAGGCCTGGCACCCACCGGTGCTTCTAGGATGTAATTCTTTTGTGCAGCAATGAGGATAATCCTCAAGTTACGGACCCAGTCCGTGTAATTGCTACCATCATCTTTCAACTTTGCTTTCACAAGGAACGCATTAAAATTCAACGGAACAACAGCACGGGCCATCTATCTACAATCAAACATAGACAAGCAAAATATTAACAGGTACTAAGTTCATGATAAATTTAAGTTCAATTAATCATATTACTTAAGAACTCCCACTTAGAAAGACATCCCTCTAATCCTCTAAGTGATCACGTGATCCATATCAACTAAACCATAACCGATCATCACGTGAAATGGAGTAGCTTTCAATGGTGAAGATCACTATGTTGATCATATCTACTATATGATTCACGCTCGACCTTTCGGTCTCAGTGTTCCGAGGCCATATCTGCATATGCTAGGCTCGTCAAGTTTAACCTGAGTATTCTGCGTGTGCAAAACTGGCTTGCACCCGTTATAGATGGACGTAGAGCTTATCACACCCGATCATCACGTGGTGTCTGGGCACGACGAACTTAGGCAACGGTGCATACTCAGGGAGAACACTTTTATCTTGAAATTTAGTGAGGAATCGTCTTATAATTCTACCGTCAATCAAAGCAAGATAATATGCATAAAAGATAAACATAACATGCAATCAATATAAGTGATATGATATGGCCATCATCATCTTGTGCTTGAGATCTCCATCTCCGAAGCACCATCATGATCACCATCGTCACGGGCGCGACACCTTGATCTCCATCGTAGCATCGTTGTCATCTCGCCAATCTTATGCTTCTATGACTATCGCTACCGCTTAGTGATAAAGTAAAGCATTACGGGGCGATTGCATTGCATACAATAAAGCGACAACCATATGGCTCGTGCCAGTTGCCGATAACTTGGTTACAAAACATGATCATCTCATACAATAAAATTTAGCATCATGTCTTAACCATATCACATCACAACATGCCCTGCAAAAACAAATTAGACGTCCTCTACTTTGTTGTTGCAAGTTTTACGTGGCTGCTACGGGCTTAGCAAGAACCGTTCTTACCTACGCATCAAAACCACAACAATAGTTTGTCAAGTTGGTGTTGTTTTAACCTTCGCAAGAACCGGGCGTAGCCACACTCGGTTCAACTAAAGTTGGAGAATCTGACACCCGCCAGCCACCTGTGTGCAAAGCACGTCGGTAGAACCAATCTCGCGTAAGCGTACACGTAATGTCGGTCCGGGCTGCTTCATCCAACAATACCGCTGAACCAAAGTATGACATGCTGGTAAGCAGTATGACTTATATCACCCACAACTCACTTGTGTTCTACTCGTGCATATAACATCTGCGCATAAAACCTGGCTCGGATGCCACTGTTGGGGAACGTAGTAATTTCAAAAAAAAATCCTATGCACACGCAAGATCACGGTGATGCATAGCAACGAGAGGGGAGAGTGTTGTCCATACCCTCCTAGACCGACAGCAGAAGCATTATAACAACGCGGTTGATGTGGTCGTACGTCGGCCTGACCGATCAAGCACCGAAACTACGGCACCTCCGAGTTCTTGCACACGTTCAGCTCGATGACGATCCCCGGACTCCGATCCAGCAAAGTGTCGGGGAAGAGTTCCGTCAGCACGATGGCGTGGTGACGATCTTGATGTTCTACCATCGCAGGGCTTCGGCTAAGCACCGCTACGATATGACCGAGGTGGAATATGGTGGGAAGGGGGCACCGCACACGGCTAAGGAACGATCACGAAGATCAACTTGTGTGTCTTGGGGTGCCCCCTCGCCCCCGTATATAAAGGAGGGAGGGGGAGGTCCAGCCGGCCCCCTAGGGGTGCGCCTGGAGGAGTCCTACTCCCACCGGGAGTAGGACTCCCCCTTCTTGCCTTGTTGGAGAAGGAAAGGGGAAGGGGGAAAGAGGAAAGGGGGGCGCCGCCCCCCTTCCTTGTCCTATTCGGACTAGGGGGGAGGGGGCGCGCGGCCTGCCCTAGCCGACCCTCCTCTTCTCCCTTAGGGCCCATGTAGGCCCATTAACCCCCGGGGGGGTTCCGGTAACCCCCCGGTACTCTGGTAAAATCCTGATTTTACCCGGAACGATTCCGATATCCAAATATAGGCTTCCAATATATCAATCTTTATGTCTCGACCATTTCGAGACTCCTCGTCATGTCCGTGATCACATCCGGGACTCCGAACAACCTTCGGTACATCAAAACATATAAACTCATAATGAAACTGTCATCGTAACGTTAAGCGTGCGGACCCTACGGGTTCGAGAACAATGTAGACATGACCGAGACATGTCTCTGGTCAATAACCAATAGTAGAACCTGGATGCTCATATTGGCTCCCACATCTTCTACGAAGATCTTTATCGGTCAGGACGCATAACAACATACGTTGTTCCCTTTGTCATCGGTATGTTACTTGCCCGAGATTCGATTGTCGGCATCTCAATACCTAGTTCAATCTCGTTACCGGAAAGTCTCTTTACTCGTTCTGTAATACATCATCCTGCAACTAACTTATTAGTTGCAATGCTTGCAAGGCTTAAGTGATGTGCATTACCGAGAGGGCCCAGAGATACCTCTCCGACAATCGGAGTGATAAATCCTAATCTCGAAATACGCCAACCCAACATGTACCTTTGGAGACACCTGTAGAGCACCTTTATAATCACCCAGTTACGTTGTGACGTTTGGTAGCACACAAAGTGTTCCTCCGGTAAACGGGAGTTGCATAATCTCATAGTCATAGGAACATGTATAAGTCATGAAGAAAGCAATAGCAACATACTAAACGATCGGGTGCTAAGCTAATGGAATGGGTCATGTCAATCACATCATTCTCCTAATGATGTGATCCCGTTAATCAGATGACAACTCATGTCTATGGTTAGGAAACATAACCATCTTCGATTAACAAGCTAGTCAAGTAGAGGCATACTAGTGACACTCTGTTTGTCTATGTATTCACACAAGTATTATGTTTCCGGTTAATACAATTCTAGCATGAAGAATAAACACTTATCATGATATAATTAAATAAATAATAACTTTATTATTGCCTCTAGGGCATATTTCCTTCAATTCAGACATCGGAAAGGTTCTAAGTGGTTCGGGTATTTATCGGAGTACCGGAGAGTTACGGGAATTCGCCGGGGAGTATAGGGGCCTTATTGGGCTTTAGGGGAGAGAGAGGGGCTGCGTAGGGCAGGCCGCCCTCCCTCCCAAAGGCCTAGTCCGAATTGGACTAGGGGGAGGGGCGGCGCCCCCTCCTTCCTTCTTTCTCTCTTCCCCTTCCTTCTCTCCTACTCCTACCACTTGGAGAGGGGGGAATCCTACTCCCGGTGGGAGTAGGACTCCCCAGGGCGCGCCATAGTAGAGGGCCGGCCCTCTCCCTCCTCCACCCCTTTATATACGGGGAGGGGGCACCCCATAGACACACAAGTTGATCATTGATCTTTTAGCCATGTGTGGTGCCCCCTCCACCATAATCCACCTCGATCATATCATAGCGGTGCTTAGGCGAAGCCCTGCATCGGTAACTTCATCATCACCGTCATCACGCCGTCGTGCTGACGGAACTCTCCCTCGAAGCTCTACTGGATCGTGAGTTCGCGGGACGTCACCGAGCTGAACATGTGCATATCATGGAGGTGCCGTACGTTCGGTACTAGGATTGGTCGGGCCGTGAAGACGTACGACTACATCAACCGCGTTGTCATAACGCTTCCGCTTACGGTCTACGAGGGTACGTGGACGACACTCTCCCCTCTCGTCATCGAGAAAGGTGTCCACATTAGCATTCTTGAACTCCGTTCCATTGTCGCTCCGAACTTTGTTGATCTTTACTTCAAATTGATTTTGAGCCTTTCTTACGAAATTTTTGAAGATCTTTTGTACCCGCGATTTGTCATCGAGAAAGGACACCCACGTAAATCTGAAAAAAATGATCAACAATGACTAAACCGAAAGAGTTACCACCAAGACTCTTGTAGGAGTTGGGACCAAAAAGATCCATGTGAAGTAGCTCGATTGTCCTTCGGGTAGTCATAATGTTCTTTATGGGATGGTTTCCTCCAACTTGTTTTCTGCCTGACAAGCACTACAAAGTCGATCCTTATCAAATATAACATCTTTTACACCAAGGATATGATCGCCTTTAACAAGTTTATCAAGATTATGCATGCCAACATGTCCAAGTCTTCTATGCCATAACCAACCTTTAGAATATTTAGCAGTAAAGCACATACGAGGTTCAGCTCTCTTAGTGAAATCAACAATGTAAAGGTCACCTCTACGAATGCTGGTAAAGACCTATTTATGATTATCTTGTCGAAATACTTGGCAATCTACTTTAGTAAATAGGACATTAAATCCGAAATCGGCTAGTCTAGATACGGAAAGAAGATTGTAGCCAAGTGATTCAACAAGCATAACATTTTGAATGGAGCTATCATTGGATATGGCCACCTTACCAAGGCCAAGTACCTTACCCTTGGAGTTGTCTCCAAAAGTCACATACTTTCATGGTCCATCGTTTCTCGTGAGCTCATGGAACATCTCCCTATCTCCGGTCATGTGATCGGTACATCCACTGTCCATCACCCATTCTTTTCCTCCGGCCATGCAACCTCGAAGATTTGCCATAAGACTAAGGTTCCTCATGGTCTTCTCAAATTCATCATCAGATCCTCATCATAATATCCATGCTCAACATCATCATCAATGTGAATGTCATCACCTAAGGCAATGAGTTCGTTAGATTTATAATAATGACAATGTTCATGCTTGTGAATTCTAATGACTTCGGTGATGATGTTACTAATAGTTAATTCATTCCCTTTGGCACGCATAAGATCACGAAGTTCAAACAAGCAAGCATCAAAGTTGGGAGCTTTCCAATCCATCTTGTGAAAAGCAATAGTCTTGTGAAGAATCTCATCAAGATTCTTTGAGGAGTAGTTTGGATATCTCATTTCTAGATCATGCCATAGAGTATAAGCACAAGTGAAGTTTTGCATGCCATCAACCACAACTCTAGGTAATCCTCTAATGATAAGATTGGCAGCTCTAAGATTACGAAGCATGCCAATTTCCTCTTCATGAGTTGGATGCAAGGGATCAATAGGAGGTACATAGGGATTATGAATGTATTTGCTCAAATTAAATTCATCAAAGATGTCAAGCATTTCATCTTTCCAAAAGTTGTAATACTCCCCATTGAGAATAAGCACTCTACGTCTAAGACTCCCCAAAGTAGACACATCCATCTCCCTCCAAAGGTGTTTAAACCAAGGTAAAGGATACCAATTGAAGGATCGAGGAGATGGGTCTAGAGGGGGGTGATTAGACCCTCAACCACACAAAGTTGACAGATTTTAAATTTCTTTGTTGAGGTGGAGTTTTAACACAAGTTAAAGCATCAATGGTACATTGCAAACAAGCATGTAAAGAGTTTATGTGCAGCGGAAATATAAAGCATGCAAGTTGCAAGAATGTAAAGGGAAGGGTTTGGAGAAGGCAAACGCAATTGGAGACACGATGATTTTTGGCGTGGTTCCGATAGGTGGTACTATCGTATGTCCACGTCGATGGAGACTTCAACCCACGAAGGGTAACGGTTGCGCGAGTCCACGAAGGGCTCCACCCACGGAGGGTCCACAAAGAAGGAACCTTGTCTATCCCACCATGGCCATCGCCCACAAAGGACTTGCCTCACTTGGGTAGATCTTCACGAAGTAGACGATCTCCTTGCCCTTACAAACTCCTTGGTTCAACTCCCCATCTCGTCGGAGGCTCCCAAGTGACACCTAACAAATCTAGGAGACACCACTCTCCAAAAGGTAACAAACGGTGTGTTGATGACGAACTCCTTGCTCAAATGCTTCAAATGATAGTCTCCCCAACACTCAAATAACTCACAGATTTGGCTATGGTGGAAAAAGAGATTGAGCGGAAAGCAACTTGGAGAAGGCTAGAGAACAAGATTTATGTGGTAGGAATGGATTATCTTGATCTCAACACTTGAGTAGGTGGTTCTCTCTCAGATCTAAGTGAGTATGAGTGTAGGCACGATCTGATGGCTCTCTCTCTTGTGAAAGAGTGGGTGGAGGGGTATATATAGCCTCCACACAAAATCCAACCGTTATACACAACTTTCACAACTCGGTGGGACCGATTCAAAGAACTCAGTCTGACCTTCTGGTTCAAATATGTGAACGTTAGGAATCTCGGTGGGACCGACTGGAACATCTCGGTGGGACCGATGTGCAAGGGTTAGGGCAACACAGAGTCTCGGTGGCACCGATTACTCTAACTCGGTTAGACCGAAGTAGAATAATTGAGCAACAGAGAGTTGGCAAGGCAAACTCGGTGTGACCGATTGACATACTCGGTGAAACCAAAGTAATATCAATAGGTAACAGAAAGTTTGCATCACCATCTCGGTGTGACCGAAAGCCGTATTGGTGTGACCAAAAATGTTAGGGTTTCTGGCTCTGGCTAAGTCAAAGGAACTTGGTGGAACTGAATTGGAAATATCGGTGAGGCCGAGTTTAGATATTTGGGTTTGACTTGTATGGATGGAGAGGTTGTTTGAGGATTTTGGAGCATATCATCAAGCACTCTAAGCAAGTAATTCGTTAAGCAACAGCTCATCCCCTTTTAATAGTATTAGCTTTTCCTTTGGACTCAATGTGATATTGGATCACTAAAAGTAAAACGAAGAGTCTTGAGCTTTTTGCCAATGTGCTTCCCTAGCTTTTTGAGGGGTTCACATCTCCACCTTATCCATGCCACTGTTGAACTTTTCCTGAAATATACTTAGATGAAAATGTCAGTCCAACAATATGTACATGAATTGCCAAAACCTCCAAGGGAGCAAGTGTGCTTTCAACTGCAGAAAGAACAAACTGGGTTCCCGGGCCGTTTCTTTTTCCTCATCACTTGTCTAGTCAAGACCGCGTCTTGCGAAAGTTGCCATGGGAATATTTTGATTTTGAGTGGAATTTTCGCCCTCCAGATCCATTTATAGTGACACCTTGACTTGACACCTACTATGCATGCACCTGTTTCAACATCTACGATGTGATGCGTGCAAGTAGACCGTGGGGTACATATGCCTAGGTGTGTTTGGATCCTTTGCCCGTTTACCTCGGTAGGCAAGGCTAGCCTTGCCGACGGAGGCTAGCCAAATCGGCTCGCTCGTTGTAACGCAGAAAATCTTGAAACCGTGGGCAACGTGGTGAGTTCGCCAAGGAACCAAACAGTTGGCATCTTTGCTGGGCTGGGCGAGGCGAGCGCTTTCGCAAGAACCAAACATTCCATAGTGAATGATGTCCAACAACCAGTGATGCGATGTGTGCGAGTAGCGCGGTCGGCAATGTCGCTAGCCTAGTGGCTGACCATGATGCAAAAATCGCCGAGGACCGGCACGTCACTCTAGGTGTACTGATGCGTGAGGGTCGAGCAAGGGGAACCCGTGGAGCACCCAAGAATCGTGTGGAGACTGAAGATCGTGGATCCTTGGGCCACAACGGTCACAAAGGTTGCGAAGCAACCTCATCCTCGGCCCATCAGAGTTCAAGTCTTGATGCTCGCATTTTTCTGAATATTTTCATGATTTTTGGCGATGCGCACTCAGCGGGAGAAGATGTCCCGTCGACTACGAGGTGTCTGCGATGATTTCGTAAAATCTCAAGATGATATGCCGGCTCAGTCTTCCGAAAGTGCTCATAGGCAGTGGCGGATACACCATTGGGGCGAGCTAGGGCGGCTGCCCCGGCTCTCCGATGACGGAGCAGGGTCCCGTGCCTAGTGATCGTCGGAGCAGTGCAATGAAGCTCCATCATCATCCGTTGCCCCGACAAACCTCAATTTCTGGGTCCGCCGCTGCTCATAGGCACTAGCGGAGCTACGTTGGGGCAAAACTATGCCATGGCCCACCCAACCCAAAGTAATTGCATGAGTAATGTACTACTTAGTAAGCAAAAACAACACCTATGTACAAGTTAAGCATAGACTAGTCCACTCTGACTTTTTGTTGTAGCTCCGCCACGGTTCATAGGGATAAGAATGTGTGTGTCTTCATAACAATGAGTGCATGCACGTATATACGAGTGCTTGCGTTGAAAAACGGTCGCAAAGGTTAAGTTTATAAGGGATTATGCATATACTAGTGCCGAATACAGTCGCTTGCATCACCAATTTTAAAAAAAGACTGGCGACTACTAGGATCATATGATGGCGTTGAGTTTGACGACACGGCTAATGGGAGGATCGTATATATTTGACCATGAAGAACATGTCACATTGTAAATTTTGTACTGAATCAAAGTGATTCAAAGTTTCACCGGTTGTTAATGTGGCATGGAAAAAAAGATTCACGTGGGCCAATGTGGAAATCGGCTACTCCCTCCGTTCCAAATTACTTGTCGTGATTTGAACTAAAACCACGACGAGTAATTTGAAACGGAGGGAGTACTATTTAGTAAGTATGTTTTGTCGCCATTAGTACTGTAAATAATAAAAACGGAAACCAGGAATCCTAATGTTGGCAGTAATAAGTCGTCAAGAAAGAAAATAGAATAACACCCCGCCCGCTAACCCAGAGGCAGAAGGGTACTCGGTATGGTAAATCCTCTTGACCCGCTGAAAGGAAAGAGAGTACTTAATGGATTGGTAAAAAAGGAATGTCCATGAGAAGAAGCACAGCAAAAAGAAGCACCAAGTTTGTTCGTGGACCCACGCGTCAGGGGAGATGCAAAAGAATTCAGGACACGACACGAGGAGGCGCAAGAGTCCAAGCGTCTCCTAAGTAGGGTCCCCCTGATCTTTTTGACCTGTGCTTTTATGCAGTCTGGTCCATTTTTATTATGTTTTTGGAGGGAGGGAAAAAGAGAGGGAGAGAGAGATGTGCTGCCGACAGGCGGGCCCTGGGTTACCTTACCTGGAACCTTGTCGAGACTGCTGGATCATGGACGGGCGAGACGACGGTACGCCACTTTGGTTGTGCGAGGGAGGCAGTATTCAAAATTTGAAACTGAACCGAAATTTCTCCAGCACACGAGAAAAAGAGTTTCTCTGACGCGCGCACAGCCCAGCCCAGCCCAGCCCAGCCCAGCGGCAGGGAGCAGGCCAGCCGTCTCCTCGAAGCA
The DNA here is from genome assembly GCF_018294505.1 of Triticum aestivum. Lineage (NCBI taxonomy): Eukaryota > Viridiplantae > Streptophyta > Magnoliopsida > Poales > Poaceae > Triticum > Triticum aestivum. Next base: position 759,497,788 of record NC_057798.1, on the reverse strand, counting down.
AAAGCGAAAGCGAAAGCGACCAGCAGAAACCTCATCGCTTGCATGTCATTGCATGCATGGGCATGGGATGCCCTGACCTGAACCTTCTTTTGACCGCCCGCTTTATTTATGCAACCTCTTTTGAATTTTGGGTTTGGCGTTTTGGGAGGGGAGAGAGACATGTGCGTCCCGCTGACAGTGGGCCCGGAAGCTTCCTGGATCGTGCGCGGGAGGGGAGACGGTGTGTGAAATGCTGCATGAAATTTGAATTTGAAACCAAGCTCGAGTTTCTTCCGAGACAAGAAAGAATCTCTGACACACTCACCGCCACCCTGCTGCGGCTGCGTACGTCCCTCTATATCAGCCGACGTATCCCCAACCCCGCCCATTCGGTCCTCCCACCAACTTCCGTAGGCGAGCGCAAAAACCCCACCCATGGCGAGTCTCCTTTCCTCGTCCGTGCTCCTGCCCGTCGGCCACCCCACCTCCCGCTGCAGCGCCGGCGGCCGCCTCCTCTCCACCAAGGTGGGCTGGGGCCTCCTCTCCTTCGCCGCGCCGGAGGACACCAAGGTCTGCGGCCTCCTCCCGGTCCCGGCGACCTCACGCGGGAGCGCTCACGTGGTGCTCGCGGTGCCGGAGGGCTTCCTCTCCTTCGAGGCGCCGGAGGACACCAAGGTCGTCTGGGGCCTCCTCCCGGCCAACACAACCAAGGCCACGCGCGGTAACGGCATCGTCGCGCTCGCGGTGCCGGAGGGCGCTTCGGGCGGCTGGGGCCTCCTCCCGGCCAACGCCACCAAGACCTCGCGCGGCGTCCTGGCGCTCGCGGTGCCGCCGGGCAACGCAACGAAGACCACCCGAGGGAACGGCGTCGTGGCGTTCGCGTGGCCGGAGGAGGGCGCCAACCGCTGGAGCGGCTGGGGACCCCTCCCGGAGGGCGCGCCGGCGGAAGATGTCAAGGCCTTCTACGCTCAGGTACTACGCTGATTAATCTCTCTCTCCGTATTATATTTTGCGCTTCTTGCTTGTTTGCTTATGTAATAATTAACCTGCATCATGCGGCCTTCTTCTCTGTTCGCAGGATTTCATCAATCGTGTTGACAAGATTGGCACCATCAACAGCTACGCCCTTTTTGGGCACGCCGACATCCTGGAGGTTGCGGCGGAGGCCGCCGAGAGGTGCATCCAGGTGGTTCACCTACTTCAACCAGTGCTGGTGGATGAGTTCGCGAGCCGCCCTCGAGCCAAGACTGTGGTCGGGGTCACCACAACCCTGAGCGTTCGCCTGGTCGAACATTGCCGGATCGTGTTGTCTGAGTGTGAGGAGGGTTACGTCCGGGAGCATCCGCTGCGCGAAGCCTTTTACGGTCTCAATGCCCTCAATCGAACTGGCTACCCCAAGCCCGCCCTCGTCACCGCGTCCCGGACAGAGGCGGAGAAGGTGGCCTACTTCAAGCATCTGGCGGATGAGTTCAAGGAGCTGGCCCTCGAGGTAGAGGCGTCCGTCAACGAGTGGAACGACTCTGGCAAGTCGGCTGGGTGGTTCGATCAGCCCGTGAAGATGCGGTCCGACGACTAGATCGAGGTGAGGTCTGTGGCCGCCTCTGTCTGCATGCCCCGCGAGCTCCATTCACTCCAATGTTTCATGCTCTTCTTTTTGTATCCGGTCGTCTATTAGTCCTTGCTGATCCGCATTTTTATCCGTTCGTGTACTGGAACTATTATTAGCTACCCCTTTCGTTTCATTTTGAATCCGATCATGTACTGGGAACTAGCTACTCGTCCGTCCTTTTGTGTCTCTTCATTCATGTACTGGGAACATGAACTACTTAGTGATTTGCAAGATGTTAGTTCAGACTTTTTTCGAGGTATCCCTTCATGTATGATCCAACAGGTTTTTTTTTTTTTTTTTTTTGCGATCTATGATCCAACAGGTTGGGTGACGTGCAATTTTACTTCAGGGTATGATCCAACAGGTTGGGTCTTGGGTGGGTTGCTTTCTGCTGTCAAGATGAAAATGCTATAGTTGATATGTATGTGAAGATGTTAGAGATTGAGTCTGCCTATAACATGTTTGGTATCATGCCAACTCAAAATGTCCTTAGCACAGCTAACTTAGTCCTAACTGTTTTCTACCAACCCTCGGTCGACGTTATGTTGTGATCCACACATGTAAGAGGTTGAGTTTGCAGGTTGTGCGGTGTACTGGTGCTAAATACAGTACACACCAATTCCATCAATACAACAAATTGATGGCTTTATTAGGAAAAAAAGAACATATCTCATTTATAAGCTCTGCATACACAAGGATCTTCTTTCGCTAGACTAGTTCTGTTACATCTGTATCCATGGTGTGGTTGACAAATTTCGTTACAGAGACATGGCCTATCTCTGAACTTCTTGGCCTGCTGTAATTTTGCTGGTTCAAGTGAACTGTCAGTGCATCATGAAGCAGAAAACCCGTCCTCATTTCAATGTGATGCATACTCGATTGTGGCATGAAAAATATTCAGTCAAAAACAGAGTATATGATAGCTTTCGGTGTTTGGAAACTACATGTCCAATATGTTCCAAAAACATACGACAAAAAACTAATATAATGATAGAAATATTCAAATTGATCACACATAGACTTAGGCATTTCTCGTTTTGACAGTGAAGAGAGAATTTTGAAAAGAGATAACAAAAGGATCTCATTGCACCAGTCTGATATGAATATAACTAGAAGGGTAAAGCACGCCTTGCGGTGCCGTTTGTTCTCTTCGTGCTAAGGGATCTTTTTTTCTTTACAGCCCAACGAAGAGTTTTTTTTTTGAAAAAGAGAGTTTCCTCTCCTATTTCCACTATCAGAGATCACCAAGTCTTACAAACTACCAGGCCTATTACAGGCCCAACGAAGAGTTATATTAAGGATAAGGCTAATGCTTTATGAAAGTATGTTGTTCTCGTTGTGTTGTCCATTACACACCATCAGACCATCTGTATGGAAACTAACTAAGTTTTGGTACAATCAATGTTGCAGAAAACAAAAGGCATTTCAAATGCAAATTAAATCTGTAGTTGTTTATCCCCTTCTCAGCAATATACAACAGTGATTAACAATAACATGTGTGACATGAAAGCCAACAACCTCCAAATTCCATTCTCTTGAAAGATTGTCGCATGATGCCAGTGTGGACCTTCATCTCCCATCTTGCTCTCCCCCGGTCAAGTAAGGTTGTGTTAACGTTTTGAGGATGGTTAAGTATCATGGACCATGCTGAGACTTGGAGGAGCTTTCATACACCAGAAGCTTTTATTTTCCTCGAAGTTCCTGCGAGGCAAACCAATATTGTTTTGGAAAATGACTCGAGTCTGGCTAATCAACCTATTCTGTAACACTTTAGTAGCTAGACTATTCATAAACTAATGCCTTTTGTTTGCCAAACCACAACCCAGCTTCCGATTCACAATCAACTGAAACATGAATATGCGATATCTAATACTCCCTCCGTTTCTAAATATTTGTCTTTCTACAGAGTTCAACAAGTGCCTTCATACGGAGCAAAATGAGTGAATCTATACTCTAAAATATGTCTATATACATCCGTATGTGGTAATCCATTTGAAATCTCTAGAAAGACAAATATTTAGGAACGGAGGGAGTAAATCTTACACGACATGTGTTAGCTATATCATAGATTCAGAGCAGAATGTACAGGTATTTGTGCAATCAGTGTGACGATATGCATGTAACGGCCTACGATTATAAGTGATCATACATGTGTATGATAAGCTGAAACTGAAGCTATCTAATAAGTACTCCCTCTGTAAATAAATATAAGAGCGTTTAAATCACTACTTTAGTGATCTAAACGCTCTTATATTTGTTTACGGAGGGAGTAACATACAACACAAGAATAAAGATGTAGTTCCTGCAAAGAAAAGAATAAAGGTACAAGAGGTACTTACATGCTCAATTAACCAAAGTACCCAAATCGTCATCACTCATCACATCACATAGTGTCAATTCGCATCGTAATTTATCTCTTTGTCAACAAATCTGACAACACTAAAACTGTGAGAAACCACCTACACCACACAACACTTTCTAGCATGGCTGACATAGCAAAAGCAAGTGATACAACCATAGTTTTAAAAACCAACTACGATGATCCAACAGAAGCTTTCTAGCATGACTGACATAGCAAGAGCAAAGCTATGCAAATACAACACCCCGCAACATACCTTTGTTTTGTATAAACGGGTTTACATTTTTTATGTACAGCTAACATAAGCATTGAGGTGATTGTTGTAGCATTAATCTCTCCAGGTTATATGCATATATAGTAGCAGGAAGCAAGTCCAATTTAAGTATTTATTTGGTAAGCATGTCACCATAAACATACAAAAGCAAGGGGGAATCAGACGTTAGACAATTAGATTTTAGAATGAAATAAGAGACTACAGTTGAAGCACACCTAATCATCAATTATGTAATCTTGCTAAACACAACAAGATGTCTAAATGTTGACAGATCCATACATTGAACATTTATTCGAAGTTATTGTGTTCTAACATGCACACTCGCACCGAGTTTTGCCACTCTGAGAATTGTATGAACTTTTATTCTGAACTAAATTATTTTTCTTATGATTCTTTTGTGGCTCACGAATTCATAAACACATCAACTTTTAAAAAGTAACATTTCTATTTTCTAGAACTACCAAGTAACAGTTCCAGCCATCTTGAGGAATTGGGGAAGACAATCCAACTATAAAAACATAAATCTTTATGAATCTAAACCTTGGCAGCCAAACTTGTGATTCACTATAGGTAAAAACTATCTTGGACAACTGTCCCTACATACTGGATGGCAAAAGGTCAGTGTGATTGCTATATTGTTTTAATGATAAGAGGCTTTGAAGACAATGCAGCAACGCACCAAAACAAAAGCTTTTGCAACCCAAACTTTGTCTTGAGCTGAACCAGAAGTGTCGCCAAAAAATGAAATCGTAACATCAGGTAAAAGATGACAGATCGGCCAGAACCTTGCAAAATGAAGAGACACATGTAAAGATTGAATCTCCTGTTAAAATTATATCCAGAGAAAAAAAAGGTAATATGACACATCGACACAAGAAATCATAGTATCTATTTCTCAAACACTAATTAACAACACTTAGATCAGGACATGATGTTATACTATTCTTTAGCCAACAAAATATTACCAATCAATTTCACCAAGGTCGCAAGGGGATGTGGTTGGCAAGTGAAACTGAAACCATCTATTTAGTCGCAAATCCTGCAACACTCTATATATTACTCCCGTGAGCTAAACTATGAACTGGAATCAGTACAGAGCTAGTGCTATTTTTAGAATTAATTTTCCCTGTTTTAGTTTGCTAGCTTCATGAGTTTAAAGCAAACTGCACCTATAATTATTTATGTAACAAGTTTTGGTTCTTGTTCACATTGTGCACATGCCTCTACTTGTGGACACAAGCCTTATTGATCTACATTACCAGTACCATGCATGATTTCTTACAGTGTAGTGGCATCAGGAAATTAAGTCTGATTTGAATGCTAAAATACGGTAACTTCACCTTTTTATGCTTGCCAAGAAAAAAAAACACTTTCAGCTAGTAAAGAAGCAAACTAATGCTAAAATATGGTACAATGTTTACTCAAACTGTTCAATCCTAAGTTTTATTTGATATGGGCCGTGGTCAACTCCGACAACTTAAATAGTTATCTTCAATAAACAATTATACAAACGTCACACCGTATCCTAATCAACACACGTATGCTCTATACATTATTATGGCTTTTAGATATTGGGCTGAGCTATACTGCTGAACAATAGACACTAAGCGGAAGAAATAATAATGAACACATTAGTTTTGACACAATGTTATGCAGATTAAGCAATCTAACTTGCAATTCCAGAGATAGTAGCTCTATTAATTTTACTTTCCGCGATACCACGAAAGCTTGTCATTATGGCCGCGGTGGTGCAGGTAGGTGACAAAAGTCCAGCCACATAGCAAAAATCTGCAGGAAAATTCATATCAGAACTTTGGGCAGGAAGTAAGGCTACAAATGCAACAAGAGCAGATACTACACACACATGCCCAGTAGGGGACGGCGTATAGCTTGAGTATCTAAAAAGGCCTTATCACGACGGTGAGCCCAGCGAGGAGGTCAGCCATGGCAAGCCATCACATCCGTCTTCTCATTCAGCTGGAACAAATCGCTGCACGGGTGTAACTGCGATCCTGACTTCCCTGGACTGCTCGACCACTGGACAGGTTGAACAGAAACAGTACAGTCAGCAATCACATTACCAAGCATATGTGACCTCATGAACAAAAATTAATCTGCAGAAGTAAGCACAATCAAAGATCATGTTGGCTTATTTGGCATCACCAAGTAGAATGGGTACACGAGCATTGGGAACGGTAGCGCAAATCGAAGCTTCCGGGTGGCACTGTCCAGGCTCCTATACAGCTTCTGGGGAAGCTGAAATTTGCAGCAACAATTGATTCAAAACAAGATGACACCAGGTAAATCAAATTCCTCAAGAACATGAGCAAAGTGAGCAGCCACAAATTTGGAATCTATGTAGCCCACGTACCGGATACCAGGACTCGTCCTTCTCAATGTGGCCATGGTTCTGGTGGTGCGTCCAGTGGCTAATCCGGAGGAGTGGAGGATGTGTCTGTTGACGCTGTTCAGTTTGGCGTTGTTGGAAGCTCACAAGGCCGCTGCGGCAGCAACCATCCACGGAGAGAGAGATGGCGAGCTCACAAGCCGGAGACGCACCAGTTGTGTCTTAGGACGAAGAGCGGCCAGAACATGGTGTCCTGTGCGACGCAGTAGACTGGCCAGGCAGGCGGCGGCGAGGGCGACAACGACACAGAGCGACGGCAGGGCAACCTGAAGCCGACGCCTCCTCTCTGATGACCACCGATGCCCTCACCACCTCCCCTGATGCAATGGCCGCCCCGAACCAACCACCAAACGCGAGCTCTGCCGCACCGCCGTCGTCCATCCCCGGAGTCGCACACCGCTCGCCAAAGCCACCGCAGCCGAGCCCAGCCGGCCAGATGTGGCCAGAATGGGCACACACGCAGCCAACCACTATGAAGCCTCCACTGCCACTGACAACACCGGCCCGATCTGGAGCATCGAGCCCCCGCATCGGCTGCCGCCACCGCCGCATATCCACCCACCGTAGACACCCACGCCGCCGGCAGCACCACCGTAGGCAAGGCCGCAAACCCTACCGCGCCGGGCATCTTCAGCTGCGAGATCCCCGTGGCGGCCCCCACGAGGCGGAGAGAAAGGGTCCCACCGCTGCCGGCTTCGAGCGGGCTTTGCCCGCCGGAGGCTACCGGCGACGGGGAGAGGAGGGAGGAGTCGAGGGGGCTGCTGGCCGGAACGGAGTCGTCGCCGCCCGTGGCGTCGGGAGGAGCGACGTTCGCGGTTGAGCCTCCCCGGGGTCCGCCTCCCCGCTGGAAAAAAATCTGGTACGACCGGGTCGCACGAGGCCAAACGGGAGACCACCTCGCGCGCATGACACCTGGCAGTACGAATCTCAACGCAGCGTTGGCCTGGCTTCCAGCCCATAGTCCTAGCCATCTCCGGCCCACCCAGGCCCGGCCCTAAAATCCAGGGCTTAGGCCCGATGGGCTTGCCCGTGGGCCGGGCTTGGGCCTGAGTTTTGAGCCCACCAGCAGGGCCTGGATGGGTTTGGGCTTGGCATATTGGCATTTTAAAGAAGAGGCCCGGTCCACAGCCCTAAGGGCTTTTAAAGGGCTTTTTACCAGATGGGCCGGGCTTGGACTTGAAAAGTAGGTCCGATGGTAGGGCTTGGGCCTTAGTTTTCTGCCATGGGCTTTTTAAGGCCCGGCCCAAGCCCAGTCCGGCCCATGGCCAGGTACACTAGTAGAAAAATGGTTATTTGTCCCGGTTCATAAGGCCCATTTGTCCCGGTTGTGGAACCGGGACTAAAGGGTCGTTACTAATTCCCTGTACCTTTAGTCCCGGTTCTTATACGAACCGGGACAGATGAGCCTTCGCGTGGCCGCTGCGGCGAGCCCAGGCAGGAGGGCCTTTGGTCCCGGTTGGTAGCACCAACCGGGACCAAATAAGCGTCCACGCGTCAGCATTTCAGGGGTTGGGGTTTTTGTGTTTTTTTAAAGGGGGGGTTATAGGGGGTTTTGGGGGGGTTAGTTTAGGTGTTTCATATATTGTGTTAGCTAGCTAATTAATAGAGAGAAGTATGTGTCCTCTCTTATCTCCTTTGCTTGGTCGACGCTACGTACTATACGTATAGAGAGAACTCGACACGCTAGCTACTAGCAAATGAAGGAAACAGAAGGTCGTCATGAACGTACGTATGCATACAGAGAGAAGTGATATCGACCTCTCCTTCTCCGAGAGATTGGTCGAACAACAAGTTTTCGTATCTCTTACAATATAATCCCCTAATTATATACGAACTTTGGGTCCACGTGGTATTCTCCGTCTTTAGCCATCACGTGGTCAAGAAAGAATGCCGTCAATTCCTCTTGAATTGCTCGCATGCGATCTAGTGGTAGGAGTTCATCCCGCATCCGAAACACCTAAATTTGAAGAAGGGATCAATACATATGTATGAATGAATGAAACTCAACACAAATGATGGTAATAAAATAAAATTATGAATATTATTGCTTACGCACTTCATATTGTTTGTCAGAGTAGCCCCGCTCACAGGTCATGTGGCAGATGCACTCGCAAACGTAGTATCCACAGTAATTAGTCACGGCTTCCTGCCACAACCACTTTACAAGTAATAGAGGTCAATCAAACTGATAAGCAAGCATACTAAATGGTATTGATGAAACTAACGCTTGAATCACTAGGAGATGCGCGGAATTAGGTAGTAGTCCTTACTTTCGGGTGTTTAAATTGCAGCTTCTTCGGCAGTCCTGGAGTTTTTGAGGTGAATTTTTTCCAAACCCTGCCAGACAAAGAAAACAATTACTTGATATCAGGAAATGAACAAAGTTTAATATCATGGTGCGATAATGATCGATTTAACTTACTTCTCGAGCATTTCAGTCATATCCGCATACTCCTGTGGATTTTTTCGTCTCGAGTCGAAGACGGTTACTAGTCCCTGCTCAAGCTTAATCTCCAGGAGAATATAGTGGAAGCTGCGCACGCATGCATAACTCATCAATTACTCCCTCCGTCCCAAAATTCTTGTCTTAGATTTGTCTAGATACGAATGTATCTAATACTAAAATGTGACTTGATACATCTGTATTTAGACAAATCTAAGACAAGAATTTTGGGACGAAGGAAGTACATTACTATAACCTCGAGTAATAAGGGAAACCGAATATGCAAAAGACAGTAACACTCACTTGAAGTTGTAAGGAAAGAGTATTATATCTTTATTTTGATTTAATACCAACGATCGTAGCAAGTTGGCCTCGGCCTTTTTGTCATGTTTATCAACTTGATAAGCATCTATGAGATTTGTGTTAATGAACCTAATATCACCGATTTGTTTTTTCTTCAATTCGGCGATCTTCAACCTGCATAATATAGTGAGGATAATTATATATACATGCAATGAAAGAGCTAACCTATATATATAGAGACTTAATGACAGAAGTAATACTTACATACAATAGCAAGTAACCGTTAATTTATCGAGGGGCTTTTGATTGAAAAACTCGAAGAACTCCACAAATGGAACTCCTTAAATGGCATGCCACGGTACATGCATGCATGCATTGCATTGCCAGGAGCAAAGTGTAAGGCAACTCGTCCAAAGTGCAGGGCAGGGCCACCAAAGCCGTGTCACAAACCCTAGTCACCGCGCGGGAAACACACACGTTCGCAGCCGAGGAAGGAAGGGGAAAGTGGTGCTGGTGCGGCGTGCCGTCAGGCGGTGGCGAGAATGGCATGACCAGCGGCTGGATTTTGGGGGCGTTGGAGGAGATAGGATGTGATATGGAAACAGGGAAGCGGGGAAGGAGACGCCGGTTGCGTTAAGATTCAGACGGACAGTTGGCGAGCGCTGGAGTGGGTCTCACGATCGGGTCCGTACGACCCGGTCGTATAGGATTTTTTTCCAATCACAACAGGTGCGCGCACGGAGATTCTACCACCACCACCTCATTAATTGCCACATGCCGTACCTACTAGGCTACTACGTACATGGCCCCGCAAGAAAGCCTGCAGCTACTCCGAGACAAAAAATAGCTGCCGTTACTTGGACTTGATTGCTCTGTTGTTGGCCTCTCAAAACAGTCAGCTAGCTCTTTGTTAATCAGTTCAAGAGAGAAGTTTCTTTTGGCATGAAGAGAAGAATTAGAGGCAAGAGCAGAGACCCACAAACTTGCATTGGATGTGATGGTTTAGTCCACAAAGTTGCAAAAGGTGATCAACTCATCCACAAACTTGAAATGTATGGGATGATTTAGTCCACCACCAACCAGGAGCGAACAAATGGCGCCTCGTTGGCAGCTTCGTGGCACAGCCGGTCTGTCTGGCGTTTTTGCGAAACAATCCTCCAAGTTTATGGAAATCACGCCCGCGGTACATGCCTGGGCTGCCCCGGTTATTTAATGATATGCAGAGTAGCTGGTGCATCCAGATTTCCTGCCGAAAAAGAAACACACGGACAAGCAGCAGGGCATGCATGCAAGGCATGGTCCAAAAGCCTACAAGCACTTCTAGTTAGTCAGGAGTATGCAACCACTATTCACAGATCACGATATTGCATCCTTATTCAGAAAAAAATAGTTACAAGTAATTTTTTGGGGGAAAAATAGCTAAAAGCACTGCAAGTTTTTTCTTTTTTTGCTGGGAAAACCACTACAAGTTAGTCAGGAGTAGGCTGCCACTATTCACAAATCACAATATGGCTTAGAGCCTCTACAGTCGGACGCCCCAAATCCGATCCATCAAATGTCCGTGAACGCGACTTGGCGCGTCCGCGGATAGTGACCGATTACGTCTTAAATATTTGATTCTACAAGGACACCTCAAATTAGAAATCTCAAATCCAAAATTATTACATGCAATGTGAAACCTAATCTAAGCAAAGCTCGCTCAGTTCCACCGTGGCAATGCCCGGCGGCCGGCTGCGCTCCCAGATTGTTGGTTCGGTCGCCGACAAGGTAGAGTAGGGCATGGGACACGAGCCGGCTAACGGGACTCAAGGCGCCACCGTCTCCCATGCCCTACTGTTAAGGCATATCTCTCTCGATGTGGTTTTGGTGATTGATGACAACATGTTTGCGGACTAATCGTGTGCTTTGAGCATTTCAGAGATTCATCCTTGTCACGAGACGATTTCTTTTCCTCGAAGTGTCATTCAAGACGGTGTAGCTCTTTCGTTTCTTTTTCGGTGGACTAGTTTCATAGAGGACACCGTACTATCAAGAGGGGGTCCGCTTTGGTAAGGCTATGGTGGAATCAACACGTACACATCCGCTTCCCACCCTCTGAGCCTTTCCACCTCGATGGAGAGCTCTCCCCTCCTCCTTTGATTTTTCTCTGGTCCCAGCGGTAGCACCGCGGTACCCAGCGGTAGTACCGCTTAGGGGTCACAGGCGGCAGTACCGCTCCCCAGCGGTAGTACCGCCTGTGGGTCCTCAGCCGTAGTACCACTGCGGTACCTGGCCCCTACCGCATCAATTCGAGGGGTCATCTCCTGTGTCAGATTGTCCGGTACTTTGCAGCGGCAGTACCGCTCATGAGCGGCAGTACCGCCCTACCACCGCGGCAGTACCGCTCGGGTCCCTAAGCGGTAGTACCGCCGGGGGAGCGGTAGTACCGCTGGGCCCAGCGGTAGTACCGCTTCCCCCAGCGGTAGTACCGCCCTCTGTGAGGCTGTTTGGGGGTGTAACGGTTGGATTGTTCCCCCCACTATATAAGGAGGTCTTCTTCTCCAAAGTTGACCTACCTCTTCCCCCAAAAGCTCCATTGTTGCTCCAAGCTCCATTTTCGCCCGATCTCTCTCCCTAGCCAATCAAACTTGTTAATTTTCTCGGAATTGGTTGAGAAGGCCCTGATCTACACTTCCACCAAGAGAAATTTGATTCCCCCACTAATCCCTAGCAGATCTTGTTACTCTTGGGTGTTTGAGCACCCTAGACGGTTGAGGTCACCATGGAGCCATAGTCCATTGTGGTGAAGCTTCGTGGTGTCGTTGGGAGCCTCCAATTAAGTTGTGGAGATTGCCCCAACCTTGTTTGTAAAGGTCCGGTCGCCGCCTTCAAGGGCACCAATAGTGGAATCACGACATCTCGCATTGTGTGAGAGCGTGAGGAGAATACGGTGGCCCTAGTGGCTTCTTGGGGAGCATTGTGCCTCCACACAGCTCTAACGGAGACGTACTGTTGGGGAACGTAGTAATTTCAAAAAATTTCCTATGCACACGCAAGATCACGGTGATGGCATATCAACGAGAGGGGAGAGTGTGTCCATGTACCCTCGTAGACCGAAAGCGGAAGCGTTAGAACAACGCGGTTGATGTAGTCGTATGTCTTCACGATCCGACCGATCCGAGTATCGAACGTACGGCACCTCCGAGTTCAGCACACGTTCAGCTCGATGACGATCCCCGGGCTCCGATCCAGCAAAGCTTCGGGGATGAGTTCCGTCAGCACGACGGCGTGGTGACGATGATGATGTTCTACCGGCGCAGGGCTTCGCCTAAACTCTGCGACGATATGACCGAGGTGGAATATGGTGGAGGGGGCACCGCACACGGCTAAGGAACGATCCGTAGATCAACTTGTGTGTTCTAGGGTGCCCCCTGCCCCCGTATATAAAGGAGCAAGGGGGGGTGCAGCCGGCCCTAGGAGGAGGCGCGCCGGAGGAGTCCTACTCCCACCGGGAGTAGGACTCCCCCCTTTTCCTAGTTGGATTAGGACTTGGGGGGAGGGAAAGAGGAAAGGGGGGCGCCGCCCCCCCTTTCCTTGTCCTATTCGGACTAGGGGGGAGGGGGCGCGCGGCCTGCCCTGGCCGGCCCTCCTCTTCTCCCTCATGGCCCACTAAGGCCCATTAACCCCCGGGAGGGTTCCGGTAACCCCCCGGTGTTCCGGTAAAATCCCGATTTCACCCGGAACTATTCCGATGTCCAAACATAGGCTTCCAATATATCAATCTTTATGTCTCGACCATTTCGAGACTCCTCGTCATGTCCTTGATCACATCCGGGACTCTGAACAAACTTCGGTACATCAAAACTTATAAACTCATAATAAAACTGTCATCGTAACGTTAAGCGTGAGGACCCTACGGGTTCGAGAACTATGTAGACATGACCTAGAACTATTCTCGGTCAATAACCAATAGCGGAACCTGGATGCCCATATTGGTTCCTACATATTCTACGAAGATCTTTATCGGTCAAAACGCATAACAACATACGTTGTTCCCTTTGTCATCGGTATGTTACTTGCCTGAGATTCGATCGTCAGTATCCAATACCTAGTTCAATCTCGTTACCGGCAAGTCTCTTTACTCATTACGTAATGCATCATTCTGTAACTAACTCATTAGTTACATTGCATGCAAGGCTTATAGTGATGTGCATTACCGAGAGGGCACAGAGATCCCACCACGACGCTTTGTTTAGAAGTGCACCAACTTACAGCTCCATCGTTTAATAAAAACACGTATCCGGTTTGCGATTTGGAATCGTCCGGATCAGTGTCAAAGCTTGCATCGACGTAACCATTTATGACTAGCTCTTTGTCACCTCCATATACGAGAAACATATCCTTAGTCCTTTTCAGGTATTTCAGGATGTTCTTGACCGCTGTCCAGTGATCCACTCCTGGATTACTTTGGTACCTTCCTGCCAAGCTTATTGCTAAGCATACGTCAGGTCTGGTACACAACATTGCATACATGATAGAGCCTATGGCTGAAGCATAGGGAACATCTTTCATTTTCTCTCTATCTTCTGCTGTGGTCGGGCATTGAGTTTGACTCAACTTCACACCTTGTAGCACGGGCAAGAACCCTTTCTTTGCCTGATCCATTTTGAACTTTTTCAAAATTTTATCAAGGTATGTGCTTTGTGAAAGTCCTATTAAGCGTCTTGATCTATCTCTATAAATCTTGATGCCCAATATGTAAGCAGCTTCACCGAGGTCTTTCATTGAAAAACTTTTATTCAAGTATCCCTTTATGCTATCCCGAAATTCTATATCATTTCCAATTAATAATATGTCATCTACATATAATATCAGAAATGCTACAGAGCTCCCACTCACTTTCTTGTAAATACAGAGTATGTATAAAACCATATGCCTTGATCACACTATCAAAGCGTTTATTCCAACTCCGAGATGCTTGCACCAGTCCATAAATGGATCGCTGGAGCTTGCACACTTTGTTAGCACCTTTTGGATCAACAAAACCTTCTGGCTGCATCATATACAACTCTTCTTCCAGAAATCCATTCAAGAATGCAATTTTGACATCCATTTGCCAAATTTCATAATCATGAAATGCAGCAATAGCTAACATGATTCGGACAGACTTAAGCATCGCTACGGGTGAGAAAGTCTCATCGTAGTCAACCCCTTGAACTTGTCGAAAACTTTTCGCAACAAGTCGAGCTTTATAGACAGTTACATTACCATCAGTGTCAGTCTTCTTCTTAAAGATCCATTTATTCTCAATGGCTTACCGATCATCGGGCAAGTCAACCAAAGTCCATACTTTGTTCTCATACATGGATCCCATCTCAGATTTCATGGCCTCTAGCCATTTTGCAGAATCTGGGCTCATCATCGCTTCCTCATAGTTCATAGGTTCATCATGGTCTAGTAACATGACTTCCAGAATAGGATTACCGTACCACTCTGGTGCGGATCTTACTCTGGTAGACCTACGAGGTTCAGTAGAAACTTGATCTGAAGTTTCATGATCAATATCATTAGCTTCCTCACTAATTGGTGTAGGTGTCACAGGAACTGATTTCTATGATGAACTACTTTCCAATAAGGGAGCAGGTACAGTTACCTCATCAAGTTCTACTTTCCTCCCACTCACTTCTTTCGAGGGAAACTCCTTCTCCAGAAAGGATCCATTCTTAGCAACAAATGTTTTGCCTTCGGATCTGTGATAGAAGGTGTACCCAATAGTCTCTTTTGGGTATCCTATGAAGACACATTTCTCCGATTTAGGTTCGAGCTTATCTGGTTGAAGTTTCTTCACATAAGCATCGTAGCCCCAAACTTTAAGAAACGACAACTTTGGTTTCTTGCCAAACCACAGTTCATAAGGCGTCGTCTCAACGGATTTTGATGGTGCCCTATTTAACATGAATGCGGCCGTCTCTAAAGCATAACCCCAGAACGATAGTGGTAAATCAGTAAGAGACATCATAGATCGCACCATATCTAGTAAAGTACGATTACGACGTTCGGACACACCATTTCTTTGTGGTGTTCCAGGTGGCGTGAGTTGCGAAACTATTCCGCATTGTTTCAAATGCAAACCAAACTCATAACTCAAATATTCTCCTCCACGATCAGATCGTAGAAACTTTATTTTCTTGTTAAGATGATTTTCCACTTCACTCTGAAATTCTTTGAACTTTTCAAATGTTTCAGACTTGTGTTTCATTAAGTAGATATACCCATATCTGCTCAAATCATCTGTGAAGGTGAGAAAATAACGATATCCGCCACGAGCTTCAACATTCATCTGTATGTATGATTTCCAACAAATCTGTTGCTCTCTCCATAGTATCGGAGAACAGTGTTTTAGTCATCTTGCCCATGAGGCACGGTTCACAAGTACCAAGTGATTCATAATCAAGTGATTCCAAAAGTCCATCAGTACGGAGTTTCTTCATGCGCTTTACAACGATATGACCTAAACGACAGTGCCACAAATAAGTTGCACTCTCATTATCAACTCTGCATCTTTTGGCTTCGACATTATGAATATGTGTATCACTACTTTCGAGATTCAATAAAAATAGACCACTCTTCAAGGGTGCATGACCATAAAAGATATTACTCATATAAATAGAACAACCATTATTCTCTGATTTAAATGAATAACCGTCTCGCATCAAACAAGATCCAGATATAATGTTCATGCTCAATGCTGGCACCAAATAACAATTATTTAGGTCTAAAACTAATCCCGAAGGTAGATGTAGAGGTAGCATGCTGACCGCGATCACATCGACTTTGGAACCGTTTCCCACGTGCATCGTCACCTCGTCCTTTGCCAGTGCTCGCTTATTCCGTAGTCCTTGTTTCGAGTTGCAAATATTAGCAACAGAACCAATATCAAATACCCAGGTGCTACTACGAGCTCTAGTAAGGTACACATCAATAACATGTATATCACATATACCTTTGTTCACCTTGCCATCCTTCTTATCCGCCAAATACTTGGGGCAGTTTCGCTTCCAGTGTCCAGTCTGCTTGCAGTAGAAGCACTCAATTTCAGGCTTAGGTCCAGACTTGGGTTTCTTCTCTTGAGCAGCAACTTGCTTGCTGTTCTTCTTGAAGTTCCCCTTCTTCTTTCCTTTGCCCTTTTTCTTGAAACTAGTGGTCTTGTTGACCATCAACACTTGATGCTCCTTCTTGATTTCTACCTCCGCAGCTTTTAGCATTGCGAAGAGCTCGGGAATTGTCTTGTTCATCCCTTGCATATTATAGTTCATCACGAAGCTCTTGTAGCTTGGTGGCAGTGATTGGAGAATTCTGTCAATGACGCTATCATCCGGAAGATTAACTCCCAGTTGAATCAAGTGATTATTATACCCAGACATTTTGAGTATATGCTCACTGACAGAACTATTCTCCTCCATCTTGCAGCTGTAGAACTTATTGGAGACTTCATATCTCTGAATCTGGGCATTTGCTTGAAATATTAACTTCAACTCCTGGAACATCTCATATGCTCCATGACGTTCAAAACGTCGTTGAAGACCCGGTTCTAAGCCGTAAAGCATGGCACATTGAACTATCGAGTAGTCATCAGTTTTGCTCTGCCAGACGTTCTTAACGTCGTCAGTTGCATCAGCAGCAGGCCTGGCACCCAGCGGTGCTTCTAGGACGTAATTCTTCTATGCAGCAATGAGGATAATCCTCAAGTTACGGACCCAGTCCGTGTAATTGCTACCATCATCTTTCAACTTTGCTTTCTCAAGGAACACATTAAAATTCAACGGAACAACAACACGAGCCATCTATCTACAACAAACATGGAGAAGCAAAATACTATCAGGTACTAAGTTCATGATAAATTTAAGTTCAATTAATCATATTACTTAAGAACTCCCACTTAGACAGACATCTCTCTAGTCATCTAAGTGATCACGTGATCCAAATTAACTAAACCATAACCGATCATCACGTGAGATGGAGTAGTTTTCAGTGGTGAACATCACTATGTTGATCGTATCTACTATATGATTCACGCTCGACCTTTCGGTCTCCGTGTTCCAAGGCCATATCTGCATATGCTAGGCTCGTCAAGTTTAACCTGAGTATTCTGCGTGTGCAAAACTGGCTTGCACCCGTTGTAGATGGACGTAGAGCTTATCACACCCGATCATCACGTGGTGTCTGGGCACGACGAACTTTGGCAACGGTGCATACTCAGGGAGAACACTTCTTGATAATTTAAGTGAGGGATCATCTTAAAATGCTACCGTCAAACAAAGCAAGATAAGATGCATAAAGGATAAACATCACATGCAATTAATATAAGTGATATGATATGGCCATCATCATCTTGTGCTTGTGATCTCCATCTCCGAAGCACCGTCGTGATCACCATCGTCACCGGCACGACACCTTGATCTCCATCGTAGCATCGTTGTTGTTTATGCCATCTATTGCTTCTACGACTATCGCTACAGCTTAGAGATAAAGTAAAGCAATTACAGGGCGTTTGCATTTCATACAATAAAGCGACAACCATATGGCTCTTGCCAGTTGCCGATAAATTCGGTTACAAAACATGATCATCTCATACAATAAAATATAGCATCACGTCTTGACCATATCACATCACAACATGCCCTGCAAAAACAAGTTAGACGTCCTCTACTTTGTTGTTGCAAGTTTTACGTGGCTGCTACGGGCTTAGCAAGAACCGTTCTTACCTACGCATCAAAACCACAACGATAGTTCGTCAAGTTAGTGCTGTTTTAACCTTCGCAAGGACCGGGCGTAGCCACACTCGGTTCAACTAAAGTGAGAGAGATAGACACCCGCGAGTCACCTTTAAGCAACAAGTGCTCGCAGCGGTGAAACCAGTCTCGCGTAAGCGTACGCGTAATGTCGGTCTGGGCCGCTTCATCTCACAATACCGCCGAACCAAAGTATGACATGCTGGTAAGTACTATGACTTGTATCGCCCACAACTCACTTGTGTTCTACTCGTGCATATGACATCTAGGCATAAAACCTGGCTCTGATACCACTATTGGGCAACGTAGTAATTTCAAAAGTTTTCCTACGCACACGCAAGATCACGGTGATGGCATAGCAACGAGAGGGGAGAGTGTGTCCACGTACCCTCGTAGACCGAAAGCGGAAGCATTAGAACAACGCGGTTGATGTAGTCGTATGTCTTCACGATCCGACCGACCCGAGTACCGAACGTACGGCACCTCCGAGTTCTGCACACGTTCAGCTCGATGACGATCCCCGGGCTCCGATCCAGCAAAGCTTCGGGGATGAGTTCCGTCAGCACGACGGCGTGGTGACGATGATGATGTTCTACCGACGCAGGGCTTCGCCTAAACTCCGCGACGATATGACCGAGGTGGAATATGGTGGAGGGGGGCACCGCACACGGCTAAGGAATGATCCGTAGATCAACTTGTGTGTTCTAGGGTGCCCCCCTGCCCCCGTATATAAATGAGCAAGGGGGGGTGCGGCCGGCCCTAGGAGGAGGCGCGCCGGAGGATTCCTACTCCCACCGGGAGTAGGACTCCCCCCCTTTTCCTAGTTGGATTAGGACTTGGGGGGAGGGAAAGAGGAAAGGGGGGCGTCGCCCCTCCTTTCCTTGTCCTATTCGGACTAGGGGGGAGGGGGGGCGCGGCCTGCCCTGGCCGGCCCTCCTCTTCTCCCTCATGGCCCACTAAGACCCATTAACCCCCGAGAGGGTTCCGGTAACCCCCCGGTGTTCCGGTAAAATCCCGATTTCACCCGGAACTATTCCGATGTCCAAACATAGGCTTCCAATATATCAATCTTTATGTCTCAACCATTTCGAGACTCCTCGTCATGTCCTTGATCACATCCGGGACTCCGAACAAACTTTGGTACATCAAAACTTATAAACTCATAATAAAACTGTCATCGTAACGTTAAGCGTGCGGACCCTACGGGTTCGAGAACTATGTAGACATGACCTAGAACTATTCTCGATCAATAACCAATAGCGGAACCTGGATGCCCATATTGGTTCCTACATATTCTACGAAGATCTTTATCGGTCAAACCGCATAACAACATACGTTGTTCCCTTTGTCATCGGTATGTTACTTGCCCGATATTCGATCGTCAGTATCCAATACCTAGTTCAATCTCGTTACCGGCAAGTCTCTTTACTTGTTACGTAATGCATCTTTCCATAACTAACTCATTAGTTACATTGCTTGCAAGGCTTATAGTGATGTGCATTACCGAGAGGGCCCAAAGATACCTCTCCGACAATCGGAGTAACAAAACCTAATCTCGAAATACGCCAACCCAACATCTACCTTTGGAGACACCTGTAGTACTCCTTTATAATCACCCAGTTACATTGTGACGTTTGGTAGCACCCAAAGTGTTCCTTCGGTAAACGGGAGTTGCATAATCTCATAGTTTCAGGAACATGTATAAGTCATGAAGAAAGCAATAGCAATATACTAAACGATCAAGTGCTAGGCTAACGGAATGGGTCATGTCAATCACATCATTCTCCTAATGATGTGATCCCATTAATCAAATGACAACACATGTCTATGGTTAGGAAACATAACCATCTTTGATTAATGAGCTAGTCAAGTAGAGGCATACTAGTGACTATATGTTTGTCTATGTATTCACACATGTATCATGTTTCTGGTTAATACAATTCTAGCATGAATAATAAACATTTATCATGATATGAGGAAATAAATAATAACTTTATTATTGCCTCTAGGGCATATTTCCTTCACGTACTTCCCCTCAAAAGGAAGGAACTTCGGTAACACATCCTCGTCTCCACCGGCACCACTCTTGGTTATCTTATCCCTTTACTTGTGCAAGCTTATTTGTGTTTTATCCATTTCTTGCTTGTGTGGTTATGGTTGTTGCATCATATAGGTTGTCCACCTAGTTGCATATCTAGATGATACGTCTCCAACGTATCTATAATTTTTTGATTGCTCCATGCTATATTATCTACTATTTTGGACTATATTGGGCTTTATTTTCCACTTTTATATTATTTTTGGGACTAACCTATTAACCGGAGGCCCAGCCCAGAATTGCTGTTTTTTTGCCTATTTGAGTGTTTCCAAGAAACGGAATATCAAACGGAGTCCAAATGGAATGAAACCTTTGGGAAAGTAATTTTCTCACCGAACGTGATCCATGAGACTTGGACCCTACTCCAAGGAAGCAAAGAGGCGGTCACGAGGGTGGGGGGCGCCCCCCTAGGGCGCGCCCCTGCCTCGTGGGCCCCTCGATGCTCCACCGATGTACTCCTTCCTCCTATATATACCTACGTACCCCCAAACGATCAGAACAGGAGCCAAAAACCTAATTCCACCGCCGCAACTTTCTGTATCCACGAGATCCCATCTTGGGGCCTGTTTCGGAGCTCCACCGGAGAGGGCCGTCATCACGGAGGGCTTCTACGTCATCATAGCCTCTCCGATGAAGTGTGAGTAGTTTACCTTAGACCTTCGGGTCCATAGTTATTAGCTAGATGGCTTCTTCTCTCTCAATACAATGTTCTCCCGTCTCTTGTGGAGATCTATTCGATGTAATCTTCTTTTTGCGGTGTGTTTGTTGAGACCGATGAATTGTGGGTTGATGATCAAGTCTATCTATGAATAATATTTGAATCTTCTCTGAATTCTTTTATGTATGATTGGTTATCTTTGCAAGTCTCTTCGAATTATCAGTTTGGTTTGGCCTACTAGATTGGTTTTTCTTGCAGTGGGAGAAGTGCTTAGCTTTGGGTTCAATCTTGCGGTGTCCTTTCCCAGTGACAGAAGGGGCAGCAAGGCACGTATAGTATTGTTGCCATCGAGGATAACAAGATGGTTTTTTTTATCATATTGCATGAATTTATCCCTCTACATCATGTCATCTTGCTTAAGGCATTACTCTCTTTTTAACTTAATACTCTAGATGCATGTTGGATAGCGGTCGATGAGTGGAGTAATAGTAGTAGATGCAGGCAGGAGTCGGTCTACTTGTCTCGGACGTGATGCCTATATACATGATCATACCTAGATATTCTCATAACTATGCTCAATTCTGTCAATTGCTCAACAGTAATTTGTTCACCCACCATAGAATACTTATGCTCTTGAGAGAAGCCACTAGTGAAACCTATGGCCCCCGGGCCTATTCTCATCATATCAATCTCCATCACTTTATTATTACTTTGCTTTTTTTACTTTGCCTTTACTTTTCACTTTGCATCTCTATACCAAAAATACCAAAAATATTATCTATCATATCTATCATTTCTCACTCCCGTAAGTGACCCTGAAGGGATTGACAACCCCTAATCGCGTTGGTTGCGTTGAGCTATTGTTTTTGTGTAGGTACGAGGGACTCGCGCGTAGCCTCATACTGGATTGATACCTTGGTTCTCAAAAACTGAGGGAAATACTTACGCTACTTTGCTGCATCATCCTCTCCTCTTCGGGGAAATCCAACGCAGTGCTCAAGAGGTAGCACTAGACAACCTACTTTCATGCAAAGTTTAATTTGGTAAAGAAAGGTAAAAATTGTTAGTTGCCTATTCACCCCCCTCTAGTCAACCATATTTATCCTTTCAATTGGTATCAGAGCCTCGTCTCTTTATTAAGGACTTTACCGTCCGAAGAGTATGGTTGACGCCGTAGACGGTGTGGAGGAGCAGTCCGGTGCGAATCCGGTCTCGTCTATGGGAGGTGGGGGTACCACGGTCTCTCGTGAGGAATTCAATGTGGCATTGGACACATTGAAAACCTCCATGATGACCGAGGTCGAAAGCATGTTTAATAAACTCTTAGGAGGGCTTAAACTTTCCACCGCACCTTTGAAAGTGGGTGATCCCGCTAACAAGGTGGACGGATGCTACCTCCGACAAGGGGGAAGCTACTAGCAAGAAAGCTCCTTCGTCTAGTGGTAGAAATGGCACCGACATCTTTGCCCATGTGGAACCTCCACTTGTCTATGGTGGACCTCTTCCTTCTACTCATTTGAATCATGCCGGCCCGGCCCCTAAGATTGAGAAGAATGTGGAATTTGATTCTCGGGTCTATCGCTTTAAGCGTCATTTAAATCATGTGAACACTAACCTTTGGAGAATCATTGAAGAAGGTTTCTATCCGCATGACCGAAGCAACTTCACTCCTAGAGAAGCCATTGACAATCAATTCAATGAGAATGCTCTCTTCATCATCCAAGAAGCAATCCCACCCGAAGATCTTCCTCATCTCTGACCCTACTCCATGGCCAAAGATGCTCGGCACCAAGTTGTTTCCCTCTACCGGGGAAGCGCAAGCATTCAGCGCTCCAACTATGAAGTGGTGCAAGATGAAGCCAATGAGTTTGCAATGAAAGAAGATGAAGAACCTCGTGAGCTTTATCGGAGGGTAACCAAACTCACGGTCTCACTCCGAGATCATGGAAGTAAGGACACGGATGACAATTGGATTAAGCGCAAATTCCTCAAGGCAATGATGCCCTACCATAAAGCCCTGTCCTCTGTCATTCGTCAAAGGCCGGACTTCCACACCTTGTCCTCAAGTGAAGTGTTGGATGAGTTCGTTGCTATGATCATCTTGGACAAGACCGCCGACAATGCGGTTCTACGCTCTCAAAGAGTAAAGAAGCCCAACCTTGCTCTAAAGGCCAAGGTTAGTATGGAGGAAGAGGAAGAAAAGGAGAGCAACCTCGAAGATACGAAGTATGCCTATCATGAACACATGGCCCTTGCTTCAGGGCAATTTTGGAGCAAGAAGAACTCAAGGCCCAACTTCAACAAGAACAATTCAAGTGGCGCTAAGGGCAAGCAACGAGTGAGGACTTGCTTCAATTTTGGCAATGTGAGCCACTTTGTTGCGGAATGCCCTTATGAGAAGAGGGAAGACAATGGTGGAAAGCTCATCCGAAAGGACAAGGCCAAGTCGTTTCCCAACAAGAGCAACTTCACCAAGAAGACTCCTCCCAAGGCATTGGTGGTACAAGAAGAGTACAATGAGGATGATGACGATGAAGAAGATGGTGAGTCGGTTTCCATGGCCTCTGTTGCCATTGCGACGACTCCCCAGGTGTGTCTCATCGACTCACCCAATGAGAGCATCACCACCAAGTGCCTCATGGCTAAAGCCGCCAACAAGGTAACCCCCAACATCAAAACTACCATCATTAATCATCCTTCTTCGACTGATAGCATTGATGAACATGAGGGGACAAATGTGGAGGAGAATGAGTTTGAGACCTTTATGGGTAAACTAAAGGGTAAATCCAGGAAGCACTTCGTTGCTCTCTTGGAACAACTTGGTGAAGCCAATGACATGATCGAGGCTCACAAAGATACCATCTCTAAGATGGAGGGGCATAGTCGTGACTATGCCGATGAGATTTCGGATCTTTCCAATGCTCTTGACGAAGAGCGTGGTCTTTGTTTGGCTCTTGAGGAGTCACACAACGATGATCATGCTAAGTTAAAGAAAGATCTTGATCATGCTCTTGTTGTTTCTCGTGTGCTAAACTCCGAGAAGGCAAAGCTTGGGGTTGATCTTTCTAGACTCAAAGAGGAGTTTGACATTCTCGACAAGGCTCACAAAGTCTTGAAGGGTGTTCATGCTACCCTCAAGGAGTCTCATGATCAACTCCAAGTGAAGCTAACCAAGGAGAAAGCCACATTTCCTCATATGGTGTTAATTGATAATGCAAATGCTACTAACCCTTGTTGTGAGCATGTGCATCTTATTGAGGAGAATGTTAAGTTGAAGGAGCAACTTGAGAAAGGCCTTGTGTCATGCATACAAGGTGAGAAGAACCTCAACGACCTTTTGAGCAATCAAAAGGAAGTTGTGGCCAAGGAAGGGATTGGGTTCGCACCCAAGTCCAAGAGTAAGAAGAAGAATGACAAGGCCAAATGATCTCCCCCTCTCAAGAAAACCTTTGTGAAGGAGGGAGAGGGTGCCACTAAGGAGAAGAAGAAGAACACCATGAAGGGTGGTGATGCCAAGATGGGCAACACTTCCCATCTCAACAAAGCCGGCGACTTTAACCCTTCTTATGTGTTGTGCCGTGCTAGTGATGGACATGTTTATGCCAAATTTGTTGGTTCTCCTTATGAGTACATCGAATGGTCTATTTGGGTTCCTAAGACCCTTGTCACTAACATCAAAGGACCCATTGCAAAATGGGTACCTAAAACCAAGCATTAATCTCTTGTAGGTGTTTGCTTCCGGTGGGGGATCATGGTTGCTCGATAGTGGAGCTACAAATCATATGACCGGAAGCAAGGACTTGGTGGTGGACGTACTCGAGACTCCATCTATGCCCACCAATGTCGAGTTGGGTGATGCCTCATCTTCTAAGGTATTGGGACTCGGCAAGGTTGTCATTTATCATGATGTCACGATCGAGAAGGTCATGCTCGTTGAGTCCCTTGCATACAGTTTACTTTTTGTTCGTCAACTTGCAATCATGGGCTTTTCCACTTTCTTTGGTATCGATACCGTGGCCCTCTTGTGGAGCAAGACTCTTAAAGTAGCCTTTGTTGGGCATGTCGAAAACGGTCTATATGTGATTAAATTTTTGGAGCGACCCACTAAGACCGCGACATGCCTAATGGCTAAAGTTGACGTGGGATGGCTTTGGCATCGCTGCCTAGCCCATGTCAATATGAGATCTTTGCAAAGTCTTCTCAAGGGGGACCATGTCCGTGGACTAATGAATGTTAGCTTTGCTAAAGATCATGCTTGCAGTGCTTGTATCGAAGGAAAGCTACATGAGAAGGCTCACCCTCCCACGACTATCATTTACTCGAAGAGGCCTTTGGAGCTCCTTCATTTGGACCTCTTTGGGCCTCCATCCTTTGATAGTCTTGGGGGGAGGAAGTATTGCTTGGTGATTGTGGATGATTATGAAGGAAATATGCCCTAGAGGCAATAATAAAGTTATTATTTATTTCCTTATATCATGATAAATGTTTATTATTCATGCTAGAATTGTATTAACCGGAAACATAATACATGTGTGAATACATGGACAAACAGAGTGTCACTAGTATGCCTCTACTTAACTAGCTCGTTGATCAAAGATGGTTAAGTTTCCTAACCATAGACATGGGTTGTCATTTGATTAACGGGATCACATCATTAGGAGAATGACGTGATTGACTTGACCCATTCCGTTAGCTTAGCACTCGATCGTTTAGTATATTGCTATTGCTATCTTCATGACTTATACATGTTCCTATGACTATGAGATTATGCAACTCCCGTTTACCAGAGGAACACTTTGTGTGCTACCAAACATCACAACGTAACTGGGTGATTATAAAGGTGCTCTATAGGTGTCTCCGAAGGTACTTGTTGGGTTGGCGTATTTCGAGATTAGGATTTGTCACTCCGATTGTCGAAGAGGTATCTTTGGGCCCTCTCGGTAATGCACATCACTTAAGCCTTCCAAGCATTGCAACTAATGAGTTAGTTGCGAGATGATGTATTACGCAACGAGTAAAGAGACTTGCCGGTAACGAGATTGAACTAGGTATTGAGATACCGACGATCGAATCTCGAGCAAGTAACATACCGATGACAAAGGGAACAACATATGTTGTTATGCGGTCTGACCGATAAAGATCTTCGTAGAATATGTGGGAGCCAATATGAGCATCCAGGTTTCGCTATTGGTTATTGACCGGAGACGTGTCTCGGTCATGTCTACATAGTTCTCGAACCCATAGGGTCCGCACGCTTAAAGTTTCGATGCCAGTTATATTATGAGTTTATGAGTTTTGATGTACCAAAGGAGTTCGGAGTCCCGGATGAGATCGAGGACATGACGAGGAGTCTCGAAATGGTCGAGACGTAAAGATCGATATATTGGACGACTATATTCGGACATCGGAAAGGTTCCGAGTGATTCGGGTATTTTTCGGAGTAACGGAGAGTTATGGGAATACGTATTGGGCCTTATTGGGCCATACAGGAAAGAAGGAAAAGGGCCTCAAGGGTGGCCTCACCCCTCCCCTTGGTCTGGTCCGAATTGGACTAGGGAAGGGGGGCGCCCCCTTCCTTCCTTCTCCTTTTCCCTTCCTCTTTTCCTATTCCATATGGGAGGTGGAATCCTACTAGGTCTAGGGAGTCCTAGTAGGACTCCACACTTGGCGCGCCCCCTCCTAGGTCCGGCCTCCTCCTCCCTTGCTCCTTTATATATGGGGGAAGGGGGCACCTGAAAGACACAACAATTGATCTGTTTGATCTCTTAGCCGTGTGCGGTGCCCCCTCCACCATAGTCCATCTCGATAATACTGTAGCGGTGCTTAGGCGAAGCCCTGCATCGGTAGAACATCAACATCGTCACCACGCCATCGTGCTGACGAAACTCTTCCTCAACACTCGGCTGGATCGGAGTTCAAGGGACGTCATCGGGCTGAATGTGTGCTGAACTCGGAGGTGCCATACATTCGGTGCTTGATCAGTCGGATCGTGAAGACGTACGACTACATCAACCGCGTTGTGCTAACACTTCCGCTTTCGGTCTATGAGGGTACGTGGACAACATTGTCCCCTCTCGTTGCTATGCATCACCATGATCTTGCGTGTGCGTAGGAATTTTTTTGAAATTACTATGTTCTCCAACAGTGGCATCCGAGCCTGGTTTTATGCGTTGATGTTATATGCACGAGTAGAACACAAGTGAATTGTGGGCGATATAAGTCATACTGCTTACCAGCATGTCATACTTTGGTTCGGCGGTATTGTTGGATGAAGCGGCCCGGATGGACATTACGCGTACGCTTACGCGAGACTGGTTTTACCGCCGTGCTTTGCACACAGGTGACTAGCGGGTGTTAGTTTCTCCAACTTTAGTTGAAATGAGTGTGGCTACGCCCGGTCCTTGCGAAGGTTAAAACAACACCAACTTGAAAAACTATCGTTGTGGTTTTGATGCGTAGGTAAGAACGGTTCTTACTCAGCCCATAGCAGCTACTTAAAACTTGCAACAACAAAGTAGAGGACGTCTAACTTGTTTTTGAAGGGCATGTTGTGATGCGATATGGTCAAGATGTGATGAGATATAAGTTGTTGTATAAGATGATCATGTTTTGTTGAAGTTATCGGCAGCTGGCAGAAGCCTTATGGTTGTCTATTTATTGCATAAGATGCAAGCGCCAAATAATTGCTTTACATTATCGCTATGCGATAGCAATAGTTGCAAGAGCAATAGTTGGCGAGACGACCATGTGACGACACATTGATATAGATCAAGATGATGGAGATCATGGTGTCATGCTGGTGACGATGGAAATCATGACGATGCTTTGGAGATGGAGATCAAAGGCACAAGATGATGATGGCCATATCATGTCACATATTTTGATTGCATGTGATGTTTATCTTTTATACATCTTATTTTGCTTAGTTCGACAATAGCTTTATAAGATGATCCCTTCCTAAAATTTCAAGGTACAAGTGTTCTCCCTGAGTATGCACTGTTGCCAAAGTTCATCGTGCCCAGACACCACGTGATGATTGGGTGTGATAAGCTCTACGTCCATCTAGAACGGGTGCAAGCCAGTTTTGCACACGCAGAATACTCAGGTTAAACTTGACGAGCCTAGCATATGCAGATATGGCCTCAGAACACTGAGACCGAAAGGTCGAGCGTGAATCATATAGTAGATATGATCAACATAGTGATGTTCACCATTGAAAACTACTCCATTTCACGTGATGATCGGTTATGGTTTAGTTGATATGGATCACGTGATCACTTAGAGGATTCGAGGGATGTCTATATAAGTGGGAGTTCTTAAGTAATATGATTAATTGAACTTTAATTTATCATGAACTTTGTCCTGGTAGTATTAGCATATCTATGTTGTAGATCAATAGCTCGCGTTGTTGCTTCCCTATGTTTTATATATGTTCCTAGAGAAAACTAAGTTGAAAGATGATAGTAGCAATGATGCGGACTGAGTGCATGATCTGAGGTTTATCCTCATTGCTGCACTGAAGAATTATGTCCTTGATGCACCGCTAGGTGACAGACCTATTGCAGGAGCAAATGCAGACGTTATGAACGTTTGGCTAGCTCAATATGATGACTACTTGATAGTTTAGTGCACCATGCTTAACGGCTTAGAATCAGGACTTCAAAGACGTTTTGAACGTCATGGACCATATGAGATGTTCCAGGAGTTGAAGTTAATATTTCAAGCAAATACCCGAGTTGAGAGATATGAAGTCTCCAACAAGTTCTATAGCTAAAAGATGGAGGAGAATCGCTCAAGCAGTGAGCATGTGCTCAGATTGTCTGGGTACTACAATCGCTTGAATCAAGTGGGAGTTAATCTTCCAGATAAGATAGTGATTGACATAATTCTCTAGTCACCATCACCAAGTTAGTAGAACTTCGTGATGAACTATAATATGCAAGGGATAACGGATACAATTCCCAAGCTCTTCGTGATGCTAAAATCGACGAAGGAAGAAATCAAGAAAAACATCAAGTGTTGATGGTTGACGAGACCACTAGTTTCAAGAAAACAGCAAAGGGAAGAAGGGGAACTTAGAGAAGAACGGCAAGCAAGTTGCTGCTCAAGTGAAGAAGCCCAAGTCTGGTCCTAAGCCTGAGACTAAGTGCTTCTACTGCAAAGGGACTGGTCACTGGAAGCGGAACTGCCCCAAGTATTTGGCGGATAAGAAGGATGGCAAAGTGAACAAAGGTATATTGGATATACATGTTATTGATGTGTACTTTACTAGTGTTTATAGCAACCCCTCGGCATTTGATACTGGTTCAGTTTCTAAGAGTAGTAACTCGAAATGGGAGTTGCAGAATAAACAGAAACTAGTAAAAGTCGAGGTGACGATGTGTGTTGGAAGTAGTTCCAAGATTTGATATGATCATCATCGCACTCTCCCTATACTTTCGGGATTAGTGTTGAAACTAAATAAGTGTTATTTGGTGTTTGCGTTGAGCATGAATATGATTTGATCATGATTATTGCAATACGGTTATTCATTTAAGTTAGAGAACAATTGTTGTTCTGTTTACATGAATAAAACCTTCTATGGTCATACACACCAAAGAAAATGGTTTGTTGGATCTCGATCGTAGTGATACACATATTCATAATATTGAAGCCAAAAGATGCAAAGTTAATAATGATAGTGCAACTTATTTGTGGCACTGCCGTTTAAGTCATATTGGTGTAAATCGCATGAAGAAACTCCATGCTGATGGGATTTTGGAATCACTTGATTATGAATCACTTGATGCTTGCGAACCATGCCTCTTGGGCAAGATGACTAAAACGCCGTTCTCTAGAACAATGAAGCAAGCAACAGATTTGTTGGAAATCATACATACTGATGTATGTGGTCCGATGAATATTAAGGCTTGCAGCGGGTATCATTATTTTCTGACCTTCACAGATGATTTGAGCAGATATGGGTATATCTACTTAATGAAATAGATGTCTAAAACATTTGAAAAGTTCATATGATTTCAGAGTGAAGTGGAAAATTATCGTAACAAGAAAATAAAGTTTCTACGATCTGATCGTGGAGAAGAGTATTTGAGTTACAAGTTTGGTCTTCAGTTAAAACAATGTGAAATAGTTTCACTACTCACGCCACCTAGAACACCACAACATAATGGTGTGTCCGAACGTCATAACCGTACTTTATTGGATATAGTGCAATCTATGATGTTTCTTACTGGTTTACCACTATCGTTTTGGGGTTATGCACTAAAGACAGCTGCATTCATGTTAAAAAGGGCACCATCTAAGTCCGTTGAGACGACACAATCTGAACTGTGGTTTGGCAAGAAACCAAAGTTGTCGTTTCTTAAAGTTTGGGGTTGTGATGCTTACATGAAAAAGTTTCATCCTGATAAGCTCAAACCCAAATCGGAGAAATATGTCTTCATAGGATACTCAAAGGAGACTGTTGGGTACACCTTCTATCACAGATCCTAATGCAAGACATTCGTTGCTTATAATGGATCCTTTCTAGAGAAGGAGTTTCTCTCGAAAGAAGTGAGTGGAAGGAAAGTAGAACTTGATAAGGTAATTGTACCTTCTCCCTTATTGGAAAGTAGTTCATCACAGAAATCTGTTCCTGTGACTACTGCACCAATTAGTGAGGAAGCTAATGATGATGATCATGTAACTTCAGATCAAGTTACTACAAAATCTCGTAGGTAAACCAGAGTGAGATCTGCACCAGAGTGGTACGGTAATCCTGTTCTGGAAGTCATGTTACTAGACCATGACAAACTTGTGAACTATGAGGAAGCGATGATGAGCCCAGATTCCGCGAAATGGTTTGAGGCCATGAAATCTGAGATAGGATCCATGTATGAGAACAAAGTATGGACTTTGGTTGACTTGCCCGATGATCGAGAAGCCATAGAAAATAAATGGATCTTCAAGAGGAAGACCGACACTGATAGTAGTGTTACTATCTACAAAGCTAGATTTGTCGAAAAAGGTTTTTGACAAAGTTCAAGGTGTTGACTACGATGAGATTTTCTCACTCGTATCAATGCTTAAAGTCTGTCCGAATCATGTTAGCAATTGCCGCATTTTATGAAATCTGGCAAATGGATAACAAAACTGCAATCCTTAATGGATTTCTTAAAGAAGAGTTGTATATGATGCAACCAGAAGGTTTTGTCAATCCTAAAGGTGTTAACAAAATTTGCAAGCTCCAGTGATCCATCTATGGACTGGTGCAAGCATCTCGGAGTTGGAATATACGCTTTGATAAGTTGATCAAAGGATATAGTTTTATACAGACTTGCGGTGAAGCCTGTATTTACAAGAAAGTGAGTGGGAGCACTACATCATTTCTGATAAGTATATCTAAATGACATATTGTTGATCGGAAATAATGTAGAATTATTCTGCAAAGCATAAGGGAGTGTTTGAAAGGAGTTTTTCAAAGAAAGACCTTGGTGAAGCTGCTTACATATTGAGCATCAAGATCTATAGAGATAGATCAAGACGCTTGATAAGTTTGTTTTCAATGAGTACATACCTTGACAAGATTTTGAAGTAGTTCAAAATGGAATAGTCAAAGAAAGAGTTCTTGGCTGTGTTACAAGGTGTGAAATTGAGTAAGACTCAAAGCCCGACCACGGCAGAAGATAGAAAGAGAATGAAAGTCATTCCCTATGCCTCAGCCATAGGTTCTATAAAGTATGCCATGCTGTGTACCAGATCTATTGTATACTCTACCACTGATTTTGGTACAATAGTGATCTAGGAGTAGATCACTGGACAGCGGTCAAAATTATCCTTAGTGGAATAAGGATATGTTTCTCGATTATGAAAGTGACAAAAGGTTCGTCGTAAAGGGTTACGTCGATGCAAGTTTTGACACTGATCTAGATGACTCTAAGTCTCAATCTGGATACATATTGAAAGTGGGAGCAATTAGCTAGAGTAGCTCCGTGCAGAGCATTGTTGACATAGAAATTTGCAAAATACATACGGATCTGAATGTGGCAGACCCGTTGACTAAACTTCTTCACAAGCAAAACATGATCACACCTTAGTACTCTTTGGGTGTTAATCACATAGCAATGTGAACAAGATTATTGACTCTAGTAAACCCGTTGGGTGTTGGTCACATGACGATGTGAACTATGGGTGTTAATCACATGGTGATGTGAACTATTGGTGTTAAATCACATGGTGATGTGAACTAGATTATTGACTCTAGTGCAAGTGGGAGACTGAAGGAAATATGCCCTAGAGGCAATAATAAAGTTATTATTTATTTCCTTATGTCATGATAAATGTTTATTATTCATGCTAGAATTGTATTAACGGAAACATAATACATGTGTGAATACATAGACAAACAGAGTGTCACTAGTATGCCTCTACTTAACTAGCTCGTTGATCAAACATGGTTAAGTTTCCTAACCATAGAAATGGGTTGTCATTTGATTAACGGGATCACATCATTAGGAGAATGACGTGATTGACTTGACCCATTCCGTTAGCTTAGCACTCGATCGTTTAGTATATTTCTATTGCTATCTTCATGACTTATACATGTTCCTATGACTATGAGATTATGCAACTCCCGTTTACCAGAGGAACACTTTGTGTGCTACCAAATGTCACAACGTAACTGGGTGATTATAAAGGTGCTCTACAGGTGTCTCCGAAGGTACTTGTTGGGTTGGCGTATTTCGAGATTCGGATTTGTCACTCCGATTGTCGGAGAGGTATCTCTGGGCCCTCTCGGTAATGCACATCACTTAAGCCTTGCAAGCATTGCAACTAATGAGTTAGTTACGGGATGATGTATTACGGAACGAGTAAAGAGACTTGCCGGTAACGAGATTGAACTAGGTATTGAGATACCGACGATCGATTCTTGGGCAAGTAACATACCGATGACAAAGGGAACAACGTATGTTGTTATGCGGTCTGACTGATAAAGATCTTCGTAGAATATGTGGGAGCCAATATGAGCATCCAGGTTTCGCTATTGGTTATTGACCGGAGACGTGTCTCGGTCATGTCTACATAGTTCTCGAACCCATAGGGTCCGCACGCTTAAAGTTTCGATGACAGTTATATTATGAGTTTTGATGTACCAAAGGAGTTCGGAGTCCCGGATGAGATCGGGGACATGACGAGGAGTCTCGAAATGGTCGAGACGTAAAGATCGATATATTGGACGACTATATTCGGACCTCGGAAAGGTTCCGAGTGATTCGGGTATTTTTCGGAGTAACACAGAGTTACGGGAATACGTATTGGGCCTTATTGGGCCATACGGGAAAGAAGGAAAAGGGCCTCAAGGGTGGCCGCACCCCTCCCCTTGGTCTGGTCCGAATTGGACTAGGGAAGGTGCCGCCCCTTCCTTCCTTCTCCTTTTCCCTTCCTCTTTTCCTATTCCATATGGGAGGTGGAATCCTACTAGGACTAGGGAGTCCTAGTAGGACTCCACACTTGGCGCGCCCCCTCCTAGGGCCGGCCTTCACCTCCCTTGCTCCTTTATATACGGGGGCAGGGGGCACCCCAAAGACAAAACAATTGATCTGTTTGATCTCTTAGCCGTGTGCGGTGCCCCCTCCACCATAGTCCACCTCGATAATACTGTAGCGGTGCTTAGGCGAAGCCCTACGTCAGTAGAACATCAACATCGTCACCACGCCGTCGTGCTGACGAAAATCTCCCTCAACACTCGGCTGGATCGGAGTTCGAGGGACGTCATCGGGCTGAACGTGTGCTGAACTCGGAGGTGCCGTACGTTCGATACTTGATCGGTCGGATCATGAAGACGTACAACTACATCAACCGCGTTGTGCTAACGCTTCCGCTTTCGGTCTACGAGGATACATTGACAACACTCTCCCCACTCGTTGCTATGCATCACCATGATCTTGCGTGTGCGTAGGATTTTTTCTGAAATTACTACGTTCTCCAACAGATTATTCAAGATACACTTGGGTGTATTTCTTCAAGAGGAAGAGCGAGACCCAACAAATCGTCATTGACTTTGCAAATGAAGCCCAACGTCAACACAATGCAAAGATCTTGACAATAAGAAGTGACAACGGCACCGAGTTCAAGAACTACACCTTGGATGAGTTTCTTAGTGATGAGGGGATCAAGCACCAATATTCCGCACCTTACACCCCTCAACCAAATGGTGTTGCGGAGAGGAAGAACCGGACGTTGATGGATGCGGCAAGGACCATGATGGTGGAGTTCAAGTCTCCCTACAACTTTTGGGCCGAAGCCATCAACACCGCGTGTCATGCTTCAAACCGACTCTATCTCCGCAAAGGCTTGAACAAGACTCCATATGAGATTCTCACCGATAACAAGCCAAACCTCAAGTACTTTCGGGTGTTCGGGTGTAAGTGTTCCATTCTCAAGAAAGGTGTTCGTTTGTCTAAATTTGAGGCTAGAGCTTATGAGGGCTTATTTGTTGGTTATGCTACAAACTCTCACGCTTACCATGTTCTCAATAAGTCCACGAGACTTATTGAGGAAACGTGTAACGTGGAGTTTGATGAAAATAACGGCTCCTAAGTGGAGCAAAGTAGTACTTGTGATGTAGGTGATGAAATTCCTCCCCAAGCCATAAGAAGAATGAGTGTTGGCTTTATCCTACCCATTGAGGAACCCCTTGTGGCCGAAGGAGAAGGACAATGTTCCACTCAAGTGGAACCATCACCAACTCAAGACCCACACGCTTCCGAAGAACATAGTGAAGGCCCTCAACCAAATGAACAAGACCAAGGGCAAGATCTCTCTCAATATGGTGGTGAACCACCACATGATGCCCAAGGTCAAGTTCACTCCTCCGAGCAAGTTCAAGATCAAGAGCAAGCTTAAGATCAAGAACAAGCTCATGACGACGCTCAAGATGATCAAATTTCCTCTCCTCATCTCACTTCCGAGGAGGAATTGGAGCGTCGTGCCACCAAGATTGCTTCCAAGCTCACCACCAAAGGGCACATCATGGAGAATGTGCTTGGAAGCTTAACTAAGGGGGTAAGCACTCGCAGACAATTAGCAAACTATTGTGAACATCATGTGTTTGTCTCTTGTGTGGAACCCCAAAAGGTTTATGAAGCTCTCGAGGATCCGGATTGGCTAAATGCGATGCATGAAGAACTCAACAACTTTGAGCACAACAAGGTGTGGAGATTGGTGCCAAGGCCAACCGGGAACCATAGTGTCATTGGAACCAAGTGGATATTCAAGAACAAGCAAGATGCTCATGGAACTATCATTCGCAACAAGGCTCGTTTGGTAGCACAAGGCTACTCCCAACTCGAGGGTATCGAATACGGTGAAACCTTTGCTCCTGTTGCTCGCCTTGAGTCCATTCGCATGTTAATTGCCTATACTTCTCATCATAATTTTAAGTTGCAACAAATGGATGTGAATAGTGATTTTCTTAATGGTCCCATTAATGAGTTGGTCTGTGTCAAACAACCCCCCGGGTTCGAGGATCCCTACTTTCCCGATCATGTGTATCAACTCGATAAGGCACTCTATGGCCTTAAACAAGCCCCACATGCATGGTATGACCACCTTACCGAGTTGTTACAGGGAGACGGCAAATTATACCTGGGATTATGATCCTCTGTGTGCCGTCACTTCCGACAGCGCACAGAGTCTAAGGGGATACTATCTACACAGGGCACATCTTAAATATGCGGAACTGTCAAAAAGTACATCACTTCGTGTACCTCAAAACCTGTCAGTAAACTCTTGACAGCCTCGTGAAACCCGCTCTCTGCGGACGAGATCCTTTCAATTACCGTACTCATCAATGTACGGTGCTCCTCTGAGATAGACGCTCGCCCTAGCAGATCCTTCAGTACCTCCGATCATGCACCAGGCGGTGCCGGGCTCGTTCGATTGCTTTTTTCAAAGGCCGGACACGGAGGGCTTCGGGGGGCCATGTGACTGCCTTCCGGCCCTGCCAGATTAGGAGAAACCCTCTGCGACGATACCTCAGGGTCGCCCGCCTCGTAAGGCGGTACGGCAGGGGGAGGCATTCCGCTCTCCATCATCTCCGGAAGAAGATCCCCCGAAGACGAGCTCTGCTGAGAAGGGCTGAGATCCGAACTACAAGGTAAAATTTCGGTTATTTTCCTCAGAAATAAAACAAGGATTTCTCTCATTTTAAACCTCCTTTCTACTTACGGCTCGGTGGAGGGCTGATCCCCTTGAGGGCATAGTACGGCCGAGGTATCCCCCAACATAGGACCCTCTGGCGAAGACTTCTTCCCCCTCTTTGAGATCACGGTCTCCGGATCTTCAGAGGCGATCCTCTTCTTCCCCTGAGGAGAGGAATTCTCGATTCCTCCTTTCCGGATAGCCTCCTTCGTGGAGGCAGTAGCTTCCTTGTACCCCCCTTCGTTTTCTTCCAAAGGCACGATCTCCAGCATCCTGGTTAACACGGGATCCGGCGAGGTCTCAGGAAGGCGAGGCGGACACCTGATTAACTTCACCTTCGCGATCCACTCATGTTTCAAAAACAGCTCTTTTAAGGGTGATGTCGTGATAAATAAACGGATGATGTGTCCGTGCACAGGGCTACTTACTTGAGTATTCGGACGATTGCAGCTCAGACCTGCGTCTTTAGTAAAATCCGGACACACTGCATGTGGTCCGAAGAACAATTTGTACATCTCCGCGGGCGTCGCGCCCATAAAATGTTGGAGAGCTTGCGGTCCCTCTAGATTGAACTCCCACAGACGGAGGGGGCGACATTTGCAGGGCAGGGCTCGACGAATCAACATGACCTGCGTTACCACGACCAGACTGATGTCTCTTTCGAGGAGATCTCGGATACGGCCCTGCAATAGGGGCACGTCCTTTGTTGGCCCCTAGTCCAGCCCCTTATTGACCCATGACGCTAGTCGGGGCGGGGGACCCGAGCGGAAAATAGGCAGCGCCACCCACTTGGTACCCCTGGGAGCTGTGATATAAAACTACTCTTGTTGCCATAAGCTGGACTCCTCTTGAAAAGAGCCCTCAGGCCATGGAGCATCGGCATTCTTGCTTATAACAGCGCCTCCGCACTCCGCGTGCCGTCCCTCGATCATCTTCAGCTCTACTTTAAAGGTCTTGAGCCATAGTCCGAAGTGAGGAGTAATACGGAGGAAGGCTTCGCACATGACGATGAACGATGAGATATGGAGGATGGACTCCGGAGCTAAATCGTGAAATTCCAGCCCATAATAGAACATGAGCCCCCTCACGAAGGGATCCGTCGTGAAGCCTAGCCCTCGGAGGAAGTGAGATACAAACACCACGCTCTCACCGAGCTGGGGAGCGGGAATAACCTGCCCTTGAGCAGGCAGCCTATGTGAGATTTCGCCGGTCAAATACCCGGCCTCTCTCAGCTTTAGCACGACTTCCTCTGTGACGGAGGAAGGCGTCCATCGGCCTTGAAGGTCGGAGCCGGAGATCATTGAAGGTCCGAAGCACCTGAATCTAGAGCCCTGGGTGTTGGAACTCGAGGCGAGAGGCGGATTCGATTGAGATCGAAAGGAGTAAAGCCTTGGTCTCTTTATAAAGAGGTTGAATACCAAGAGCCCTCCCTGTGACCGTTTGGGACTTACCTTTGATCGAGGAGACATACCAACGGGCACGACTGGGTTACCCACGTCCGTATTGATGAGGATCCCATAAATAAAGGGGACACGATCTCTGCTTCGACAAGACGTGCCAAGGAAACCGCCTCGCAAAACACGCTGAGATGGGACAGTAAAAACGATTCGAATAAAGGCTTGGCTATAGTTGAAAGTGCGTTATATCTACTAGAGGGGGGGGGGTGAATAGGCGATTTTTATGAAATTCTTCACTGAGGAATTTGCTAGTGAGGAAATTCCTTAGCGAAGAACTACTTGCAGCGGAATAAGTACTCAGAAGTAAACATAACAGAATACATGCATGGTCATCATGATGAAATGAAGACAAACACAGAGTACAGAAAGCATAAACACAGGATAGCACAAGATGAAGACAAACAGACTGAAGAAATTGAACTGAGGAAATTGAGAAAGTCTTCAGTCAAAGTCTTCAAACACAGATATGAACAAACACCCAACATAGTAATGCAGAAATGAAAGTGGTGAGGAAATAGAACCAGTTGGCTTGGTGAAGACAATGATTTGGTAGACCAGTTCCAACTGCTGTCTCAGTTGTACATCTGGTTGGAGCGGCTAGGTATTTAAACCTGAGGACACACAGTCCTCACAATATTCTCCTTGAGCTAAGGACACACAGTCCTCACCCAATCACTCGTGGTAAGTCTTCAGGTGACTTCCGAAACTTCACAAACTCGGTCATTCGGCGATCCACAATTCCTCTTGGATGCTCTAGACCATGACACCTAACCGTCTGGAAGAAGCACAGTCTTCAAAGGTAACAAGCGTCGGATCCACGCAGGATCAATCTCTTCAGTGATGCTCAATCACTTTGGGTTTGTAGGTGTTTGGGTTTGGGTTTGGATTTTCCTCACTTGATGATTTTCGCTCAAAGTCCTCGGAGGATGGGATGCTCTCAAATGACAAGTGTCAGTTTCTCGCGGAGCAGCCAACCAGCTAGTGATTGTAGGGGGCGGCTATTTTTAGCCTAGGGAGAAGCCCGTCATGATAAGACATAAATGCCCTTCAATGATATGACCGTTGGATGGATAAGATATTTTGAGACAGCTGGCGCGTAGCACAGCAACGGTAGAAAATTTGAGGTACAAATTTCTCAGGGCTATCATGTTCCTCACTGTGTAGGCAATCCGCACTGGCGAATTCCTAACTCCTCAGTCAGAACAAATTCCTCAGAGACCAGAAGAACTTCGTCCCTATCACTGAAGAATATGACTGAACTATATGAGATTTCCAAAGGCTTCACTCGAAGGGATTGGTAGGTGTAGGATTTTGAGTTGAGCATCACTTGGAAATTTTTCCTTTGTATTTCCTCGACCCCCTTTAACAGTACGGTGTTTCCTATGACTCAAGAAAGAGAAAATGAAACTAAGAAAGAAAAAGTCTTCGCTCTACATGTTCCTCGAATGAATACCAAGTCTTCAAGGTTACACCAATTTCTTCACTTTCAAAGTCTTCAGAAGGTCTTCAGAATACCAAAGTCTTCAGTAGAAGAACTTCATTTTTAGGGGTCGACTTTCTCTATAAATATCAAACTCCTCATAGACTTATAGACCTGTGTACACTCATAAACACGTTAGATCCTTAACCTATAAGTCTTCAATACACCAAAATCACTAAGGGGCACTAGATGCACTTACAATCTCCCCCTTTTTGGTGATTGATGGCAATATAGGTTAAGTTTTCAACGGGGATAAATATATGAAGTGTAAATACTGATATTGAGGAATTTGATTGCAGGATATAGAAGAACTCCCCCTGTAGATGTGCATAGTGAGGAATTTGCTTTTGAAGTAATGCACACTTGAAGAGTTGAATCATGGAGATCTCCCCCTATATCTTGTAATTCATACACGCATTTGATATATATTATGAAGAATTTGAAATGCATGATGAAAAATGGTGACTGACGAATTTCAGCATGCGTGCGATAATATTAACGAGGAATAAGCATGCAAAATAACGTAGCAGAAGTATTAGACCACCATCGGGTTTAAGTTTACAACTCGATCCAATAAATGTTTCGGAAGAACGAGAGTTGTAACTTAGCAAAAAAAACGCCCATATAATAGACCCGCTTGAAGACTAACTCAGATTTCTCCCCCTTTTTCATTGAATGACCAAAAGGATCGAAACTGAGGACTAATGCCCCTGAAGATAATCAAGATGAAGGAGGAGCGCCAGCGTTGTTGGGGTCGGTTGTTGAAGTAGGGCCTGCCGCAGTGTCGTCCAAGTCTTCATTTTCATCAGTGTCACGCGATGAAGAATAGGAGCTAGCCACCAAAGAAGGAACCTTGACCTTCTTGTATTTCTTCGGAGGAGGTGTAGCCCAGTCAAAGTCTTCTTTGAGACCCATTGTATTCAGATCTTCAGTGCTGTAGACTTGAGACAGAACAACCCAGGTGCGGTTGAGGGTTTCATGGAGGTAGTAGTGGTTTTTCTTTACTGCATTGTGTGTTGAAGTCATGTTGTGAAGAATTGAACCAAACTGACGCTTGAACCATTTGTGATTGCGATCAACCTTCTGAAGAAGACTGAGGAGTAACTCATGATCAGTCATCACCCTGGGTGCTGTGGCTTGAGGATTTTGCTTGGCATTGTTGGCGGCAGAGTCATGTGTGGCAGAGTCATCACTGGTGGAGTAGGATGCAGCCTTGCGAAACTGACCATTCAATGGACGAATGCCTTCATCGATCATAACATTTGCCTTGCCTTTGTCATCAGCTGAGGAACATGGCCTTTTGAGGACTTCAATAGGAGGCAAGTAGCTGCAGTGGTTCAGAGTGTCAGCTTTGTAGTTGAGTGAAGACCTTGTCCTGATGAATCTCATAATCCATGGTGCATAAGGCTTCAGCTCAAATGGTGACATTGCAATATTGGCCAGAGTCCTCATGAAGAAATCATGGAAGTTGATGGGAATGCCATGACAGATGTTGAAAAGCATATTCTTCATGATGCCAACGACTTCTTCATCATTTGAGTCATGGCCTTTGATAGGACTCATTGTCTTCGACAAAATACGATAGACAGTCCGAGGCACATACAATAATTCATTAAGAAGGATATTGGTTCGAGGGGCCTGCCCTGGTGTCGGTGTCAAAACCGGCGGATCTCGGGTAGGGGGTCCCGAACTGTGCGTCTAGGCGGATGGTAACAGGAGACAAGGGACACGATGTTTTACCCAGGTTCGGGCCCTCTCGATGGAGGTAAAACCCTACTCCTGCTTGATTGATATTGATGATATGGGTAGTACAAGAGTGGATCTACCACGAGATCAAGGAGGCTAAACCCTAGAAGCTAGCCTATGGTATGATTGTTGTAATGGTTGTTCTGTCCTACGGACTAAAACCCTCCGGTTTATATAGACACCGGAGAGGGCTAGGGTTACACAGAGTCGGTTACAATGGTAGGAGATCTACATATCCGTATCACCAAGCTTGCCTTCCACGCCAAGGAAAGTCCCATCCGGACACGGGACGAAGTCTTCAATCTTGTATCTTCATAGTCTTGGAGTCCGGCCGATGATGATAGTCCGGCTGTCCGGACACCCCCTAGTCCAGGACTCCCTCAGTAGCCCCTGAACCAGGCTTCAATGACGATGAGTCCGGCGTGCATATTGTTCGGCATTGCAAGGCGGGTTCCTCCTCCGAATAATTCATAGAAGATTGTGAACACCAGGATAGTGTCCGGCTCTGCAAAATAAATTCCACATTCCACCGTAGAGAGAATAATATGTACACAAGTTCAATCTGCTGACGTATTTTGTGGCATGACGTCACACCACTACCAAGCCTTTACTTGAATCGTTTTTTACTATACCACCTTAGCGCGTTTAGCGAAGCGGTTTCCTTGGCATGTCTTGTCGAAGCAGAGATCGTGTTCCCCTTATTCCGGGATTCTCATCAATACGGACGTGGGTAACCCAACCGCGCCATTGATGGTGGCGCTTGGGAGATAAGCGAGTTTTACCAGGCCGGTGGGGACGCATAGTCTTCGTCCGCCCATATATAAGGGGATAAGGATCCACCCTTTTTTACCTACGCCTTCTTCCTCCTTTGCTTATCCATCTCCGCGCACTCGAGCTCCAGCGCCCAAGCCCGCACATCTCGTCTC
This sequence comes from Triticum aestivum, assembly GCF_018294505.1. Classification (NCBI taxonomy): domain Eukaryota; kingdom Viridiplantae; phylum Streptophyta; class Magnoliopsida; order Poales; family Poaceae; genus Triticum; species Triticum aestivum. The sequence continues at coordinate 759,456,098 of NC_057798.1, read as the reverse complement.
AACCTTCTCCAGTCATGTCCGGAGCGGGAGGCAAATGGATGGCCTCCTCCTCTACGGAGGGGCACATCGAAAGACTGCGCAGCACCGGATATCTGTCCAGCAACATCGCGCACCGGCTGCCCGACAAGGGGCAGCTCATCCCCACCCCCAGGCCCCATGAGAGGGTCGTATTCCTTGCCCACTTCCTCCGCGGACTGGGCTATCCACTTCACCCCTTTGTCCGGGGGCTCATGTTCTACTATGGCCTGGATTTCCACGATCTGGCGCCGAACTTCATCCTCAATATCTCGGCGTTTATCATCGTGTGCGAGGCCTTCCTCTGCATCCAGCCCCACTTCGGCTTGTGGCTCAAGACCTTCAATGTCAAGCCGAAGGTAGTGAAGGGGAATCAGGCGGAGTGCGGAGGCTCCATGTTGGGTAAGATACCCAACGTCGTCTGGCTCGAGGGTGCCTTCGTGGAAACCATCAAGGGATGGCAATCGGGGTGGTTCTACATCACCGAGCCGCGTGACCCTAAATGGGTAGCGGCCCCCGAATTTAGATCTGGGATCCCCACGCGGCTCACCTCTTGGAAGGAGAGTGGCATGACCTGGGGTGATTCGGACGAGCTGACCGGACTCCAAGCCTGTATCCAGAAGCTGGTGAACAAGAAGCTCAAGCTTGTCAACGTGGTCCAAGTCATGCTCATCCGCCGGATTCTCCCGTGCCAAGAACGGGCATTTAAATTGTGGGAGTTCAATCCGGCGCAGCACCAGACCTTGAGCAGGCTCTTCGACACTAGGTACGAAGATGCCTGGAAAGTGCTCTTCAAGGGCGCCGAAGCTCCCGCATCCGCCACTGAAGATCGCGGATTTCGCTCGCAGCGTCCAGCTGATGAGGTAAGTGATTCTACCCCTTTACGGGACACTTGTTTTTAATAGTTTGACCCTACGCGGGTTTCAATCTCCCTTTTCCTTTGACAGGACTGGATGAAGAAGGCCGAGCAGATCATCTGTCTGGCTCCCATGCCAGAAAACCCAGTAGACGCCCGTCTAGCGGGGCTGCTGGTTCCGGCACCGCATGTGGTGCCGGAGAAGAAGGCCAAGAAGGAGGCCACAGGTACTCGAAAGAGTTCCCGTTTTCAGGTGTCCGACGACTCCGAGGCGGACTCCTCCCCCGAAGACGAGGAGGAGAAAGAGGACTCTCTCCCAGAGGAAGGAGAGAGGAAGAGGAAGGCTTCCCCAACAGGGGAGGCCGAAGGGTCCAAGAGGGGAAGGACTATTCCCCCGGATAGCTCCGCCAACGCCAACGTTGGCGACGAAGAGTGGCCCTCAAGGGCCAGGCCTCCGGCAAGATCGTAAGTATCCGGATTCCTGAATGATTTATAATTTCTTTTTTGTGTCACATAGTGTCCTTCTAATGCCGCACGCTGCCTGCAGTCCGGCTGATGATGATCTCCCCGCTTCATCGAGCGGGTCGTTGGCTCCGTCGGATGTAGATTCCATCCCGACTGCCTCCACCCCTCGCGACGCTGAGGACGCCAAGGTGGGATCCCAGGAGGGGACCCGCCAGGAGGAGGCTCCGGAGGCGCCACAAGGCAGCCTCCCGGACTTTGCGCCGGACTCCACGCCGGAACCCGCAGTGGTTCCGGAGTCCGGCCGGCGGCCCCTTCGCAAGAAGGGCAAGACCGTGACGCCGGCGGCCTCCGTCCAACCGGAGGCGCCGGACAACTTGTTGGAGGCGCTCAAAGGCGCTTCCATCGAGGAAGAACACCGCACTATTATGAGTGCGGTGATTCAGAAGGTTCAGCTCGCCAAGAGCGGGCTGACCGAAGCCTGCAGTAGCCTTCTAACAGGCTTTGAGGTAAGAAGTTAAAAATATGCAATGTAATACCGCATAGACAGTAGCCCCTGATGCTCGGTTCGGTGTTCGGAAAGAAAAGCCGGACTGAGGATCTAAAAAAGATATACGCAGGAGTGCTAAAAATTATGTCAATATGGGTTTGCAGGCTGCGCTGCTGACCTCTGCCGCACTGACTGCGGAGGTCGGTGCTTTGAAGCAGGACCTCGAGCGGTCCGAGCAAGAGCTCGGCCGTGCCAAGAAGCAGCTCGAGGACAAAGAAGGTGAGTAACACCACTTTGAAATTTGTACCTTACAGAAAAGGATTTAGGTTGCAAAAAAATAACAAGGATAACGTGGGTACTGCAGGGGCCACGAACGAGGTGGCAACCCTGAAGGAGGCTGTGTCCGCGGCCGAACGCAATGCGGCCGCGGAACGGGCAGAGCGAGAGAAGCAGGAGGCGCGGGTGGCGGAGGTGCGGCAAGAGCTCCAGGCTCTCATGGAAAAGCATGAGAGTTTGGAGCGCGACTCAAAGACTCGAGAGTCTGAGCTTGCCACGGCTCTCGAAAGTGCCAAAGCCGCCAAGGCCGAGGCCCATAAGTCCCTCCCGGAGATTGAGGCGGTGAAGAAGATAGCGGCGGGTAAGGCATTTTTCATGCAAAGCAAGCATGTGAATGTAAATTACCTGTTACTTACCCAAATTCGGAGCTCTCCAGGGGCGTTTGCAGATCTGCCTCGCAGCGTGTCCGATGCCGCCGCATTCTACCGGGCTGAGGAGGGGAGCTCAACGGAGAAGGTCTTCTGGTCTCAGTACGCTGAGGCCGGCCATCCGGTGCCCCCTAGCGACCAGCTGAAGCAGCTGGTCGAGCTCCACAGGGTAGCCGAGCAGGCCATGAAGGGCCTCATAGTCCGGCTGTGGCCTGGAGAGGCCATGCCTGGGAGCTACTTCGGCCTCGTGCGGCGGCTGGTGGATGCGTGCCCCTGGGTGGAGGTCATCAAGCGCTCCGCCTGTATTGAAGGTGCCCGTCGGGCCCTTGCCCGCGCAAAGGTGCACTGGGGCAGGCTGGATGCGGAGAGGCTTCACTGACGCGCCGCCAGCCGGGCAAGGAGTATCGTACGCCCGAGATGTACTATAAGACTGTCCTGAAGGGTGCCCGCAAGATTGCGGATGAGTGCCCCAGAGATGTAATTATTGAGTAAATTCGCAATGTGTTATCCTGTGCGCTGAAAACTTTGTTCATATGCGCTAAGCAACGCTTATTGATTTAAAATATTACCTTCTGTGCGGCCGTTTATTAAATCTGAGAGATGGCAAGTCGTCGGCTTCAGCCCCCATGCCACGAGTGCTGGGGTGTTCGGGATAAACTTGAGCACTCTTGTTCCCATTTTTGGGTCCATCTAGGGAGGCGCTCAACACAACGAACAAGGCAACCGGACTTATAATGCTTGAACACTCTCACTTAGCCATAGAATTCTATAATTTTAAATTTCGGCGAAGCCCCTAGTATTCGGAAGACCGAGTTCGGGGCGCTATCCATGCCTTGGCCAGACATTATCCGGTTCTTTGCTCGAAGCGGCATAAGTCTTTAGGGACTCGAAAAGACCTCTCGAACAGCGACCAGTCTCTCGCCTTATCATGACAGTCAGTTTTAGCCTTCTCCACTGAGGCGCTCGCCCAACTCAACCGGGGCGCAATCGCAGTGGTTCTCCCAGTGCTACCTTAGCCGACAGAACGGAACATAAGGTACCAAAACATGGGAGCCGGGCAAACCCAACTATTGGCCCAAGACATGATTCGGAGCCGATTCATATAATGCTATAAGTTCGGGGTGCCGCACTTGTGAAAGTGTTCGGACTTATCACACCATAATGCGGGGAACATAAGCCCCTGGTGTATTCGGCCGTACCAAAATATACGGGTGCAAGATGTCATAAATGAACATATATGCAAAGTAATGCAATTATAGGCAAAAGGTGCTGCATTATTTATTCAAGGAATTTTGCTATGAGTGCGGAATGATACGAACAGTGCGGTAAGCAAGGGATTGGACTAATTAGACGTGTCTCCCTCCAGGGGTAGGCTGCGGAATGGTGTATTTAACAAATTTAATGCTCGTAATGGAGACCACCTGAGTGTTCGTCATAGCCTTTGTCCCTCCCTGGCTGTTGTATCATGAGTTCGACAAGTTCGCCGCCGGACAGAGCCTCTGGTGGACGGAGTCCTGTGTATAAAAATAAGGAAAATAAAAATAAAAAGAGCGACACACTTGGGAGCCCCTGGTGTGGTCGAGCCGCACTCTGGGTCTATTGTGGTCGTGCCCCTCCCCCTATGCCCATGGTATCTCCAGAGCATAATGATGTACGCAGAGAGCTTGTCTTGCAATCATGCGAGGGTTGGGGTTGGGGCCGCATTGCTACGCGTGCTCGGAACGTGCCAGGTGGTCTTGATTGATGTTGCTCCGGGCGCGTTTGGCCATGTCCGGTCGTTTAACGGCCGGACTCGAAAATTGCCTTAGAAGGCTGCTCTATACTTCTGCCGCGAGAGCCGCTGTATGTTCCTCCGTTCGGAGGGAGCGTTCCGTATTTCCGTTGACCGTGATGACTCCACGAGGGCCTGGCATCTTGAGCCTGAGGTATGCATAATGCGGCACCGCGTTGAACTTTGCGAACGCGGTTCGTCCGAGCAGAGCGTGATAGCCGCTGCGGAACGGGACTATGTCAAAGATTAACTCCTCGCTTCGGAAATTATCCGGGGATCCGAAGACCACTTCTAGTGTGACTGAGCCTGTACAATTGGCCTCAACACCTGGTATGACGCCATTGAAGGTCGTCTTTGTAGGTTTAATCCTTGAGGGGTCTATGCCCATCTTGCGCACTGTATCCTAATAAAGCAGGTTCAGGCTACTGCCGCCGTCCATCAGGACTCTCGTGAGGTGAAATCCATCGACGATTGGGTCTAAAACCAATGCGGCGAATCCGCCATGGCGGATACTGGTCGGATGGTCTCTTCGATCGAAAGTGATCGGGCAAGAGGACCATGGATTGAACTTCGGGGCGACTGGCTCCATCGCATATACGTCCCTTAGTGCACGCTTCCGCTCCCTCTTGGGTATATGGGTTGCGTATATCATATTTACCGTTCGCACTTGTGGGGGGAAACCCTTCTGTCCTCTACTGTTCGGCGGCCGGGTCTCTTCCTCGTCGTCGTTGTGCATTCCCTTGTCATTGTTTTCGGCAATTAACTTGCCTGCCTGCTTAAATACCCAACAATCTCTGTTGGTGTGGTTAGCTGGCTTTTCGGGGGTGCCATGTATCTGGCAAGAGCGGTCGAGTATTCGGTCCAAATTGGACGGACCCGGAGTAGTTCTTTTGAATGGCTTCTTCCGTTGACCGGGTTTAGAGCCTCTGAATCCGGCGTTGACTGTCGTATCCTCATTGTTATCTCTGTTAACGCGGAGTTTGTTTTTGTTTCGACGCGACCTGCCATTGTGGTCCTTGGTATCCGGACTGCCAGCATTTTTGCTGAGGTTGTTGCTGCGAGCTAGCCAGCTGTCCTCTCCCGCACAGAAGCGGGTCATGAGTGATGTGAGGGCTGCCATGGATTTCGGCTTTTCCTGTCCTAGGTGCCGGGCTAGCCACTCGTCGCGGATGTTATGTTTGAAGGCTGCGAGGGCCTCTGCATCCGGACAGTCGACGATTTGATTTTTCTTGGTTAAGAACCGTGTCCAGAACTGTCTGGCCGATTCATCTGGCTGCTGAATTATGTGGCTTAGGTCATCGGCGTCTGGTGGTCGCACATATGTGCCCTGGAAGTTGTCGAGGAATGCGGCTTCCAGGTCCTCCCAACACCCAATTGACTCTGCGGGCAGGCTGTTGAGCCAATGCCGAGCTGGTCCTTTAAGCTTGAGCGGGAGATATTTGATGGCGTGGAGATCGTCGCCGCGGGCCATATGGATATGAAGGAGATAATCCTCGATCCAAACCGCGGGGTCTATCATGCCATCATAGGATTCGATGTTGACGGGTTTAAACACTTCAGGGATTTGATGATCCATTACTTCGTCAGTGAAGCATAGTGGGTGTGCGGCGCCTCTGTATTGAGCAATATCACGACGTAGATCTAGAGAGCGTTGTCTGCTGTGTTCGGCCCGGCCGAAGTTGTTGTATCTGGTGCGACGGTATTTGTCATGGGTCATGGGGCGCCCACGTGATCCATAGATAGATCTGGATTGTCTTGCCTTGTCCTCCAATATATCCCGCAAGTCCGGCGCGTTCCCCCATGGCTTCATACTTTTTGAGTGGTGCCGGGGTACGGTTCTGGTGGAGGGCCTAGATGCCTCTCTGTCGCGGCCACGAGGTGGTCGATCTGCCGTATTGTGCGCTGGTGATGAAGGTTTGTATGCTTCCTCCTCTAGTCAGGGGAGCAACTTGCGTTTTGGGTAGCTTTTTGAGGGGCGTTCGAGTTCATACTCTTCGGCCGCGAGGACCTCGGTCCATCTGTCGGCCAGCAGGTCTTGATCAGCTTGAAGCTGTTGCTGCTTTTTCTTTAGGCTATTTGCTGTGGCCATTAGCCTGCGTCTGAAACGCTCTTGTTCAACGGGATCCTCAGGCACGATGAATTCGCCGTTGTCGACGCTTGCCTCGTCTCCGGAGGGAGGTATGTAATTATCATCCTCGACCTCTTCGTCTGCCGCTCTCTCGTGAGGGCTTGCTTCTGCGATCCTCCTGCGCTGAATCTTGCTGGAGGGGGTTGTCTTCGGCACTCTCTGGGGTGTTATTATCTCCTGTGCCGGAATCTCCATTCTTGCTGTGGCGGGATTTAGAGCGGCGCTGCTGACGTCGGCGCTTGGGCTGTTTCTTTAAGGAATCTGCCTCCGCTGCTTCTTCGCCGTCCCCATCTTTTGGGGTGTCCACCATGTATATGTCATATGACGAGGTGGTCTTCCAGTGCCCTGTAGGCGTTGGTTCTTGATCATCTCCCGCATCGTCATCCACACCGTCGATGTCTTCGGAGTCGTAGTCTAGCATGTCGGTTAGATCGTCGACAGTGGCTACAAAGTGGGTGGTGGGTGGGCTTTGAATTTCTTCGTCGTCCGCATCCCAACCATCCTGGCCGTAGTCCGGCCAGGGCTCTCCGGATAGCGAGAGATGCTTTAGCGATTTAGGATGTCGCCAAAGGGTGAGTGCTGAAAGATGTCCGCAGCGGTGAACTCCATGATCGGCGCCCAATCAGATTCGATTGGCAGGGGCGCAGGAGGTTCGGAGTCCGGCAGGGAGTCCGGCACCTTGGAGTCACAAGCTTTATAAGGGACGAGGTCAGTGTTCGGCTCCATCGCCATGGAAGTTGCAGCTCCCGAGGCGGTGTCCAGCCACCCGTCCTCGATCTGCGCGATCGGCTCCGGACTATGGGTCGGAGCGGATTCGTGTGCGGCCTCCAAGGTACTGTCCGGCGCAGAGTTAGATCATGCCCATCGTGACAGTGCGGCACGCTCGGCTGCGGCTCGGATCCATCGAAGATCAAGTCTCCGCGGATATCCGCCGTGAAGTTTAGGCTCCCAAATCTGATCTGATGGCCAGGGGCGTAGCTTTTGATCTGCTCCAGATGGCCAAGTGAATTGGCCCGCAGTGCGAAGCCGCCGAATACGAAGATCTGTCCGGGGAGAAAAGTCTCACCCAGGACTGCGTTGTTGTTGATTGAAGAAGCCATCAAGCCTATCGGTGACGACACAAAGGAACTCTCAATGAAAGCACCAATGTCGGTGTCAAAACCGGCGGATCTCGGGTAGGGGGTCCCGAACTGTGCGTCTAGGAGGATGGTAACAGGAGACAAGGGACACAATGTTTTTACCCAGGTTTGGGCCCTCTCGATGGACGTAAAACCCTACTCCTGCTTGATTGATATTGATGATATGGGTAGTACAAGAGTAGATCTACCACGAGATCAAGGAGGCTAAACCCTAGAAGCTAGCCTATGGTATGATTGTTGTAATGGTTGTTCTGTCCTACGGACTAAAACCCTCCGGTTTATATAGACACCGGAGAGGGCTAGGGTTACACAGAGTCGGTTACAATGGTAGGAGATCTACATATCCGTATCGCCAAGCTTGCCTTCCACGCCAAGGAAAGTCCCATCCGGACATGGGACGAAGTCTTCAATCTTGTATCTTCATAGTCTTGGAGTCCGGCCGACGATGATAGTTCGGCTGTCCGGACACCCCCTAGTACAGGACTCCCTCACCTGGCTTCAAAGGCTTCATCAAAACTTGCATGTAGTGATTTGAAAGCTCAGGTTCACTATAGATACAACATGCATCTTCAAGGGGAGGACTGAGTGGTTGGGCACGAAGCAATTCAGACGCTGGTGCCTTGTGATGAGTATTTCCAGACATCCAGTCGAGCACCCATGAATTCACATCTTCAGAATCTCCTGTGATGTGCAGCGTTGCATAGAACTGAAGAATGAGTTCTTCATTCCAATCACAGATGTCAGTGCAGAAGTTAAGCAGCCCAGCATCGTGAAGAACACCGAGGACTGGCTCGAAGCACGGCAGAGACTCCATGTCCACATGAGGAATATGTGCATGATCGAAGACGTTGTCTTTGTTGAACAGCACTGAGGAATAAAAATTGGCTTGTCTAGCAGTCCAGAAACGCCTCTTCCTAATGCAAGCAGAGTCATATGGATTGTAATCAGTGAAAAATACGTGCTCGCCAAAGAAGTCTTCAGCCTTGAACTTTTGCTTCCTTGAGAACGGATCCTTTGGCTTTGGCAGAGGAGTGTCAGTGAGTTGCATCACAACCTCAGGAATCGCGAGCTCAGGTTCTTCAGTCCGAGGAATTTCTGGTTCCTCCTCAGGTGCAGTTAGAGTTGTCACGTTTTCAGTAGCAGCAGTTTCTTCAGCACTAGTGGCTGGAATGTCTTCATGGAAAGATGAGGTGGGATGAGTTTCTTCAGAGCCCATTTGAACTGTTGGTGCAGGGGAGTGAGGAATTTGCTGTAGTGGGGTGAAGAGTGGAGAATTGGGATGCTGACTATCCCAAAAGTCATCATTCATCACTGGCGTTGTGCTTCCAGTATCCACATCTTCATCCTCTAATTCTTCAACACCAGCCTCTTCAGCAGTAAACTGAGGCATTTGTGAGGATACCACTAGGGTTGAAGGGATCGTATCCACTTCAATTTCCTCATCAATCTGCTCTGACGAAGCAGCAGATTGAGTTTCTTCATCAGATCCGCTTGGGATCTCATATTCTTCACCAAAAGGAACAAGGTCCTTTGATGGCATGGTTGAAATTGGAACAGCATCGATATATTTTCATAAGAGCTGGTCATAGGCTTGATGCTTTCCTTTTCTTCACTGCAGCTCGCTCTGCAGCCTTGGTCTTCTTCACATCTGATGCAGATGGAAGGATAGGAGTTGGTGTAGGCGCAGGAGGAGCTGAGGAATCTGTTTGAATTTCCTTAGGCGCAACTGATGCAGTTGCCCTGACTTCTTCAGTTTCTTCAGGCGCACCACTAGTGGATGCCCTGGCAATTTCTTCAGTGGCTGGAATGGAGTCATCAGCCCTGGAACTAGTATTTTCTTCAGCAGCCTGAAAATCATCAGTGGTGCTGGCATGTTCTTCAGTTGGCTGAGCAGAAGCTTCAGCTTGAGGAACTTCTTGTTGCGATGGAGCTGCAACATTGGTGAACTTCTCAGTCAGTTTCACAAACCTGACTTTGGCTCCTTTCCAATCAACATAGTATGAGTCAAATTTTTCGCTGAGGGTTTTGATGTCAGACTGGATTTTGATGAGTTCATCAGTCGACATTTTGACCACGTTGGTCTTCAGAAACTTCTCTTTCTTGTACTGGGCCTTCTTGATCTGTCTGGCCTGGTCATACTTCCATTTCTCCTCTTGGATGAAGTGAGTCAGCATGTGATTTTTACCACGTGTCAACTTGAAATCAGGCATAGGAGTATTTGGATCCTTGTGCCAGAGGTCAATGTAGTCTAGGATCGCCCTTGGATCCAAAAGCAGTGGCACATGTGTGCCTTTGGCTCTAGCGGCCCTTTGTTGTCTATCTCTAATGATTTCTGCAAGTTCATCATCATCAGCCTCATCATCTTCAGGTGGATCTTGAAAGGCGACCTATTTCTTCTTGGGACTTGGCCGAGGACCTCGTCCAGCAGTTGCCTTAGTCTTCAGCAGAGTGGGGCCAGATGAAGAATTTGGTGCAGCTGAGGAACTTGCTGAGACACCAGAGGCAATTGAGATGCCTGCAGTTCTTTGGCATGAGGCCAGATGCACAGGTGCTGAGGAGTTTGTCGGAACAGCTGAGGACTGTGGAGGAGGTGCTGAGGATTTCAGAGGAGCAGGAGCAGCTTGAGGAATTGGTTTTGAAGATTTTGAAGTTCCTGGCCGTGAGGGCGCAGCTGAGGAACTTGGCCGTGAGGGCACTGTTGGTGAAGCACTCGGCTTACGAGCAGGCTTCTTTGCCATTGATTCCCTCGGCTTGACAGAGGCCTCAGTGGCAGCAGCAGCATAATCTTCATTGAATTTCCTCACTTCTTCTCTGGCTTGTCTTGCCAACTTGGCTTGGTGTCTGGCCCATTCTTCAGGAAAGTCCTCACCGCGTTTGATGCTAGTGGGATCAGCTTCTTGGCCAGGTGCCAGTGGAAGTCTTGGGCATGGAGGGTTGAGAGCGAACTTCTTCATATACTTTGGAGTAATGTATCTGTACTCCCTCCATTCACGTGCCCATCTCCGTTCTATCCTATGAATGCGCACCTTGCGCTGATTTTTGTTTTCTTTGCCAAACTTGGCTTCATTAGGTGTGCAGTACTCTTTGTAAATGTCCTCAGGTACCTCAAACGCAGTCATAACCTCAGGTTTCTTTCCTCCTTTCTGTGGCTTCTTACCATCTGCCATATTCTTTAGCTGAGGAATTTGAACAATCGAATTCTCTGAAGAAGTATGCAGTTTTTCTTCGAGGAATGCTGCAAATGAGTTAAGTTGATGAGAACCTAGTGATTCAACAGCAGACATGTGTACCTGTGAACAGAGTATAGTTGCGAGGAATTTGGAGAGCTCATATGCATTCTCAGAGGATTTTTCAAAAAGAACAAGTTTGAGGAATTTGACCAGATGTGTCTTGAAGAATTTCACTAAGCGTGCTTTGTCTTAGGTTCCAGAGTTGTATAGATTGAAGATCCACACAATTGAGGAATCTTGAAGAAAATGATGCTTAGAGAAATGAATCAAGAACAGATGATGTGTCAGGTGTTTTAGTGTGTGAAGGTTTGAAGAATAAAACACCTTTGAAGATTTTGTAGAGAAATTTCGAATCAAAGAGGGCAGTAAAAGTAACTTTTAATTACCCTGAATGAAGAACACGACGAACAGAGAGGTGAAATAGTGAAGTTCGTCGGTGTAGATCTTCCACGCCCTAACTTGGCGGAGGAAGACGGCTACGGCGGCGGCGGAGGTGAAGATTTCCGCGGTCAGCGCGAGTACGACGGCGACGAGGTTGAGGCAGTGAAGCTCTTCCTCACCGGCGACGATGGAGTAGCGGCGGCACTAGGGTTTGGGAATCTCGAGCGGGAGAGAGAGATCGAGCGGAGTAAAAGAAGTGAGGAAGGGTGAGGGGGTATTTATAGTGGCAGTGAAAAACTGTTTGCCCGAAGATTTGGGACGAATGTGGCCCTGAGCCTTCTCCTTCGCACGACATGTGTCACCCACGTACAGAGAGGTGGAGATTGTGTAAGATCGTGGGTGAATAAAAAATGCATCGTGGGATGCGGAATGGTTTGAGCGGCAAAACCGAAAATTTGGATAAGATTAGTTTTAAAGTTCCGTTCGCAATTTCTTCAGCTGACAAGGACATAGTGAAGATTTTGAACGAGTTTCAAATAGAACGCATATGAAGAATTTGTGAATAGATTGGATTGAGTATAGCATAGAGGGGGAAGGGTCCGATCACATTCACTTAGCAGAAAAACGAACTTGAAGAAATAGCCATAAGTGAATGCTGTAGAGGACATAAACTCACATATATATATATATATATATATATATATATATATATATATATATATATAGCCAATGAAGAAAAACGACGGAACAAGTGAAGATTTTGAAAAGTTGAAGAATTTGAACAACTGAGGAATTTCAAAAGGAGGAAAAACTCAAATTTAAGATTTTCAACTTTTGTGGTGGCGTGACCCACCGTATAAGAATGATGATTTCAGACACCGCGCACAATTGTCGTAGGGTTCTAAGAATCAAATTCTTCATTAATTTCTTCACACTTAGAGTGTTATTCTTCATTGATTGAAGAAAAACGTTTCTTCATGTGTTGCACATCTAAGTCATCAATTTTGCATAAGTGTTAGGATGAGTGCCTTTTCAAAGTACATTCAAAGACTCTAAGATATTTAGCTCACACCGCAACTTGCTAAATCTCTTCTCATCCAAGGGCTTAGTGAAGATATCGGCTAGCTGTTCTTCAGTCTTCACATGCTCAATAGAAATGTCACCCTTCAACACATGATCACGAAGAAAATGATGACGAATCTGAATGTGCTTTGTCTTCGAGTGCTGAACTGGGTTGTGAGAAATCCTGATAGCGCTATCATTGTCACAGAGGAGAGGCACATTCTTCACGTTGACGCCGTAGTCCTTGAGTGTTTGCTTCATCCATAGCAGTTGAGCACAGCAAGAACCAGCAGCAATGTACTCAGCTTCAGCAGTAGACAGTGATACGCAGTTCTATTTCTTTGAGGACCAACAAACCAACGATCATCCGAGGAAATGACAAGTACCAGATGTTGACTTGCGGTCCACACGATCACCAGCATAGTCAGAGTCAGAATATCCAATGAGATCAAAATCCGAGCCCTTGGGATACCATAATCCTAGTGTTGGTGTGTGAGCTAGATATCAAAGAATATGCTTCACAGCCTTATGGTGTGATTCCTTCGGTGCAGCTTGAAATCGGGCACACATGCAAACACTAAGCATTATATCTGGCCTAGATGCACATAAGTACAATAAAGAGCCAATCATGGAGCGGTATACCTTATGATCGAAGTCAATACCATTTTCATCAGTGCATAGTTGACCATTTGTGGGCATAGGAATTTTGATGCCTTTGCAATCTTGCATGCCGAATTTCTTCAGGACATCCTTGAGGTATTTCTCCTGAGATATGAATATGCCATTGCGCTGTTGACGAATTTGAAGACCTAAGAAGAATTTCAACTCTCCCATCATAGACATTTGATATTCTTCACTCATCATATAGGCAAATTCATCACTATAACGTTGGTCAGTACAGCCAAAGATGATATTATCAACATATATTTGGCACACAAACAGCTCACCATCATAAGATTTAGTAAAGAGAGTAGGATCGAGTGAACCGGGTGTGAAGCCATTCTTCATGAAGAATTCCTTGAAAGTATCATACCACGCCCGAGGGGCCTGCTTGAGGCCATAGAGGGCCTTATTGAGTCTGAAGACTTTGTTAGGATGCTTTGGATCTTCAAAACCTGGGGGTTGAGCAACATATACCTCTTCCTCAAGCTTACTGAGGGAGTCCTGGACTAGGGGGTGTCCGGATAGCTGAACTATCATCTTTGGCCGGACTTCTGGACTATGAAGATAGAAGATTGAAGACTTCACCCCGTGTCCGGATAGGACTTTCCTTGGCGTGGAAGGCAAGCTTGGCGATACGGATATGTAGATTTCCTACCATTGTAATCGACTCTGTGTAACCCTAACCCTATTCGGTGTCTATATAAATCGAAGGGTTTTAGTCCATAGGACGAACAACAATCATACCATAGGCTAGCTTCTAGGGTTTAGCCTCCCTGATCTCATGGTAGATCTACTCTTGTACTACCCATATCATCGATATTAATCAAGCATGAGTAGGGTATTACCTCCATCGAGAGGGCCCGAACCTGGGTAAAAACATCGTGTCCCTTGTCTCCTGTTACCATCCGCCTAGACGCATAGTTCGGGACCCCCTACCCGAGATCCGCCGGTTTTGACACCGATATTGGTGCTTTCATTGAGAGTTCCTCTTTGTCGTCACCTATAGGCCCGATGGCTCCTTCGATCGTCAGCAACGACGCAGTCCAGGGTGAGACTTTTCTCCCCGGACAGATCTTTGTATTCGGCGGCTTTGCACTGCGGGCCAATTCACTAGGCCATCTGGAGCAGATTGAAAGCTACGCCCCTGGCCATCAGGTCAGATTTGGAAGCTTGAACTATACGACCGATGTCCGCGGAGACTTGATCTTCGACGGATTCGAGCCACGGCCGATCGTGCCGCGCTGTCTCGATGGGCATTGTCGGTGTCAAAACCGGCGGATCTCGGGTAGGGGGTCCCAAACTGTGCGTCTAGGCGGATGGTAACAGGAGACAAGGGACACGATGTTTTACCCAGGTTCGGGCCCTCTTGATGGAGGTAAAACCCTACATCCTGCTTGATTGATATTGATATTGTGGATGTTTACAAGAGTGGATCTACCACGAGATCAAGGAGGCTAAACCCTAGAAGCTAGCCTATGGTATGATTGTAATGGTTGTTGTTGTGTCCTACGGACTAGAGCCATCCGGTTTATATAGACACCGGAGAGGGATAGGGTTACATAGAGTCGGTTACAATGGTAGGAGATCTACGTATCCGTATCGCCAAGCTTGCCTTCCACGCCAAGGAAAGTCCCATCCGGACACGGGACGAAGTCTTCAATCTTGTATCTTCATAGTCTTGGAGTCCGGTCGATGATGATAGTCCGGCCGATGATAGTTCGGCTGATGATGGTAGTCCGGCTATCCGGACACCCCCTAATCCAGGACTCCCTCAGTAGCCCCTGAACCAGGCTTCAATGACGATAAGTCCGGCGCGTATATTGCTTGGCATTGCAAGGCGGGTTCCTCCTCCGAATGATAGAAGATTGTGAACACCAGGATAGTGTCCGGCTCTGCAAAATAAATTCCACATTCCACCGTAGAGAGAATAATATATACACAAGTTCAATCTGCTGACGTTTTTTGCGGCATGACGTCACGCCACTACCAAGCCATTACTTGAATCGTTTTTTACTCTACCACCTCAGCGCATTTAGCGAAGCGGTTTCCTTGGCACGTCTTGTCGAAGCAGAGATCGTGTTCCCCCTTAATCCGGGATTCTCATCAATACGGACGTGGGTAACCCAACCGCGCCCGTCGCCACGCCCCCTCTATCGAAGGCGAGTCCCAAACGGTCACGGAGACGGCTCTTGGTATTCTCCCTCTTTATAACGGGACCAAGGCTCGTTTCTTTTCTTCAATCCTCCATCGAATCCTCTCCCCGCTCCAAGTTCCAGCACCTAGAGCTCCAGATTCGAGCGCTTCGGACCTTCAACGATGTCCGGTTCCGACCTCCAGGGCCGGTGGATGCCCTCCTCCGTCACGGAGGAGGACGTGCTAAAGCTGCGGGAGGCCAAGTACCTGGCTTATGAGATTTCGCACAGGTTGCCTGCCGAAGGGCAGGCCATCCCCACCCCCGAGCCCGGCGAGTATGTCGTTTTTGTATCCCACCTCCGTCGGGGTTTAGGCTTCCCGATGGATCCTTTTGTGAGAGGGCTCATGTTTTACTATGGGTTGGAATTCCACGATTTGGCTCCGGAGTCCATCCTCCATATTTCCGCATTTATTGTCGTCTGCGAAGCCTTCCTCCGCGTCACCCCTCACTTCGGCCTGTGGCTGAAGACCTTCAATGTGGCGCCGAAGATGATCGGGGGGCGTCAAGCGGAGTGCGGCGGGGCGGCCATAAGTAGGAGGGCCGATGCCCCGTGGCCCGCTGGCTCCTTCCAAGAGGAGCTCGGCCCGTGGCAGCAAGAGTGGTTCTATATTACCGTTCCGAGGGGCCGCAGACAAAAGCCGCCGCCCTTATTCCGCCCGGGACCTCCACGACGGTTGATGTCGTGGGTCAACCAAGGGCTCAACTGGGGGCCGTCAAAGGACGTGCCCCTACTGCAGGGCCGGATTCGAGATCTCCAAACGAGGGAGGTTGATATGGTGGTGGTAATGCAGGTTATGCTGATTAGGCGTCTCCCGCCCTGCAAACGCCGCCCTCTCCGGCTGTGGGAGTTCAATCCGGAGGGCCCACGGATTCTTCAACACTTCATGGGTATGACACCCCTGGAGATGTACAAATTATTCTTCGGATCGCAAGAGGCGCGTCCGGAATTGACCGAGGATGCTGGCCTAAGCTGCAATCGCCCGGATACTCAAGTAAGTAGTTCCAAGTCCGGACATACCGTTTGTTTGCCTTTCGATGATTCGCCTTATGACCAACTTCCTTCTAAACAGGAGTGGATAGCGGAAGCAAAATTGATATGGTGTCCGGCCCCCCTCCCCGAGACCGCGCCGGATTCCGTGCTGGTCCGGATGCTTGAGGTTGCGCCTCCAGAGGAAGGCGAAGGGGAAAGCAGGAAAGCTACTGCCTCGCCTAAGGAGGCTCTTGAAAGAGGGGGGATCGAGAATCCCTCCCTCCAAGGGGAGAAGAGGACTGCCTCCGAGGACCCGGGGGCAAAAGCCCCTAAACGGGGGAAGAAATCTTCGCCAGAGGGCCCTGCGTCCGGGGAGGCCCCGGCCGCACAATCTCCCTTAAAGAATCAGCCCTCCAACGAGCCGTAAGTAGAAAGAAAGGAGTTTTATAATAAGGGACATCCCTATTTGTGCTTCTGAGGATAACTAAAGTTTTTACCTTGTAGTTCGGATCTCCGTCCTTCGCAAATGAGCTCGTCTTCGGGGGACCTTCGTCCGGAGATGATGGAGAGCGAGACGCCTCCGTCCGGGGCGCCGTCGGATAGGGCGGACGAGCCTGAAGTGTCGTCACGGAGGGAGCCCCCTGGTTTGGCAAAGCCGGATAGTTCGGCGCCAACTGGTGTACGGCTGAAGGATCTGCTTGAGAAGGCGTCTATCTCAGAAGATCACCACGCATTGATGAGCATGGTGATTGAAAGGATTTCGTCCGCCGAAGGCGGGTTGCATAATGCCGTCAGGAGTTTGCTGGCGGGGTTTGAGGTACGTAAAAATGACACACCTTTTAACAGTTTTGCATATAGAATGCGCCCTGTATAGATAGTAGCCCCTGAGACTCGGTAGGTTGTCGAAATCGACAGCGTGCCGAGGATCAAAATCGCAGGTTTAAATTTCCGCCGTGCCGATGCAGGTGGCGGGTCGTCCGGGGGCCAGCCGGACTGATGGAGTTGCTGAACTAAAGCGGCAACTCGCTGTTGCGGATGCGGACATCACGCTGGTCAACAGGCGACTTGATGAGTCGCAAGGTAAGTGTTTCTGTGCGGTCACTTGGTAAGGGAGCCGAAGCCAGCTCCTTACAACATGTGTGTGAAATGCAGATAGTGCCGCTGCTGTGGAGAGCCTTCGGACCGAACTTGCTCAAGCCAAGGAGCAGGCCAGAAGGAGTAATGCGGCGGCCTCGAGGGCGGCCGAGGAGTTAGCGGCCGAAAGGGTCGCACACTGCCGGAGCAGGGAAGAGATGGCCGAAATGGCCGTGAAGTTAAAAGATGCTACCGACCGCAATGAGGCTCTTGGGAAGGAGCGCCTAGCGGGGCAAGAAGACCTGGGGAAGGCCACCGCCGAAGCCAAGGATGCCCGCTCTGCAATGCGGGCTATAAAGGAAGAGCTGCGCCAGGCCGGAGATATTGTAGCTGGCAAGCCTTTTCTGCTGCGCCGAAGGTTTACGGATCCAAAGTATGCTCAGCTGGGCCAACTGTGGGGTCCAGAGGACCCTTATATGGACTTAGCAGCGAGTGCGGCGGATGCCGTTGTGCATTTTCGAAGCCAGAAGGATCACAAGACGGAAGAGCTGTTTTGGTCTCAATTCCATAGTCCGGAGTGTTCACTTCCGCTGACCGACCGTTTGGCCGAGTGGGCTGAGCTAAATAGGTTGTCCGGGCTTGCTATGACGGATATAGTGACCCATGTCTGGCCGGATAGGCCCGAGCCGAAGAGTTACTTTGGCTTATTGCAGCAATTTCTTGGAGCGGTGCCGCATATCAAGGCGATGAAGCGGTCGGCCTGCATAGAGGGTGCGCGGATGGCACTCGCCCGTGTGAAGACACATTGGACAGAGATGGATGCCACCGCTGTTGCGACCCCGGGTTCGGACGATAACCGGTTACCCGCCGAGCACTATTTTGGCGAAGTGCTGCGTGGTGCTCGTGTAATAGAGTCGCAGTGCTCAAAAAATGTTACGTTCGAATGAACGTTTTTATGATGTAAAACAATATTTATGATGTAAGCGCCTTTTATACTTGTGCGTTCAAGTAATAGAATATCTCCTATGCGGCCGTTCATGTATACGTGTGTATAACCTGAAAGATGGCAGTCGTCGGCTTCAGCCCCCACGCACAAGGTGCGGGGGTGTTCGCAAAAAATAGCGCGTTTTCACACTTAATCCGACGTCTCGGTCCTGTAAAGGAGGTGGTAGCGTAGCAAACGAGGCAACCGGACTATAATGCTTTATCACTTTCACTTAGCCATGGAGTTCGAGGGTGGGGCTACGACATAGCCCCTGGGGGCACCGCGCTCTCCGAATTTGGGGCGCGTATGTGCCTGACCGGGAAACGGCCCTTCGTCAAAGCGGAGGAATTCTAAACATTCCCATGGTCGATCGAGTGGTTGACCAGTCTCTCGCTGTATCATGACAGTCAGTTTTCGGCTTTCTCTACTGAGGTGCTCGCCCAGCCGAACTGGGGCACAATCGCAGTAGTTCTCCTGGTGCCGCGTTAGCCGATGATACGGAACGTAAGGCAGCAAAACACAGGAGCCGGGCAAACCCAACATTTGACCAAAGACATGATTCGGAGCTGATGCATATAAGGCCTAACTCGAGACGCCGAACACTCCCGAAGGTGTTCGGTCTTTACAATAGCGGGCAAAACAATGCCCTAAGCCCCTTGTGTCCAGGTACGGGCAAGTTCTTCTGGCGCGGCCGATGCCAAAACGCCAGTCTCCACTCTGGTTATAATGAGAAACCAGGGGATTATAGCAACAAGAGACAGTAAGAAAGGTTTACGTAGGGTCTTAGTCTGAAAAGAGTCCTTGCAACGGGTCCCTACTGCACGTCTGCGCCTGTGTCTCCGTTGTGCCGTATCCTGGACGGGTGTGCACGCTGTTCATCTGTAAAAAGAGAGGAACTTAGTTTGAAAAGAAATCGTGCGAGAAAGTGCATAAAAAATTGAAATATAGATTAATAAAGCTGAGCCTATGCTAGCTCATTATGGCTTATATGTACAAACCCTTGTGAAGGGGTGTGTGGCTAGGTAGCCCCTAGCTTATTTATTCCGGACTCGTCCAGCCGTGTCCGGGGTCTCAGGCGACCTTTTAATGAAATGATGCCACGTGGACCGGGCATTTTAAGCGTAAGAGACGCGTAATGTGGTATTGCATTGAAGCGGACGAAAGCTTCCCGTCCCAGTGATGCTTGATAGCTACTTTTAAATGGGGCGACATGAAAGGTTAGCTTTTCTCGTCGGAAGTTGTCAGGTGACCCGAACACAACTTCTAGTAATAATGAAACTGTGCACCTGGCGTAAGGGCCTGGCGCCACTCCTTTGAAGGAAGTGCGGCTATGCCGAATTGTAGTAGGGTCTATCCCAACTTGCGGATTGTGTCCGGATATAGCAGGTTTAAGTCACTGCCGCCGTCCATCAAAACCTGCGTGAATTGCAGTCCGTCTATTATGGGATCCAATATCAGGGCAGTCTATCCTGCGTTCCGGATACTTCTGGACTAATCCAGATGGTCGAAAGTGATTGGTTTTGACATCCAATCTCGGTGTTCCGCTGGGGTGGACCGTGCGACACTTGTCTTAGCGAGTGCCGTGTTGGTTTTCCGTACTATCACATGAAGTGAGTTTACTGTTTTGACTTCTTGTGGGAAAGTCTTTTGACTTCCGGTGCTCTGCTGGTGGGGTTCGTCATCGTCCTCGCTTGGCGCATCGAGCCCCTTGTGTCCGGCGTTGAGTCTGCCGGACTGTTTAAAAACCCAACAATTTCGGTTGGTATGGTTTGCAGGCCTTCCGGAGGTACTGTGGATTTGACATATCCGATCTAAAATTTTGTTTAAATTTGATAGCTCGTCGCTGTTGTCCTTAAGAGGCAGTGTTTTATTGTTTGGCCGCGAGCTTTTGAATCCGGCGTTGACCGCCGTGCCCTTTGGGCTTTTTTCTTTATTCCGGCGCTGATCTTTCCTGCGCCGTGATTTTCCGTTTCCATCTCTGATCTCGGATGTACTCGGGTCGCTGGTGCTGCATCTTGCTAGCCAGCTGTCTTCTCCTGCGCAAAAGCGCGTCATGAGGCTTGTTAGCGCGGCCATTGTTCTTGGCTTCTCTTGGCCGAGGTGTCTGGCGAGCCATTCGTCTCGGACGTTGTGTTTAAAAGCTGCTAAGGCTTCCGCGTCCGGACAGTCGACTATTTGGTTCTTTTTGGTAAGGAACCTGTTCCAGAATTTGCGCGCTGACTCTCCGGGCTGTTGGGTTATATGACTCAGATCGTCTGCATCCGGAGGGCGGACATAAGTCCCTTGAAAATTTGCTCTAAACGCGTCCTCAAGCTCTTCCCAACTTCCAACAGTGTTTTCTGGGAGGCTTTTGAGCCAATGCCGAGCTGGCCCTTTGAGCTTGAGGGGTAGGTATTTTATGGCGTGGAGATCATCTCCTCTAGCCATGTGTATGTGTAGTATGTAATCTTCTATCCAGACTCCTGGGTCTGTTGTGCCGTCGTATGCCTCTATGTTTATGGGTTTGAACCCTGCTGGAAATTCATGATCCAGCACCTCATCGGTAAAACATAGCGGGTGTGCGGCGCCCCTATATTTGGGTGTGCCGCTGTCTTCGAACACTTGTCGTGTTGTGTTACTTCCTGGGGCCCTCCTTTTTGGCCCGTAGATGGACCTAGTTGGGCCGTCCGTTTTCCCAGGATCATAAGTCGGCTTGTGTGCGGTGCCGCTTGTCGCTTTTGGCCTGTCATCTGGCCGTCTATCCGGCCAGGCGGCCTCTTTATTTTTTGACTCTAAGGGCTCTATGGCTTCCTCGTCAAATTCTGGCAGCAGCTTGCGCTTCGGGTAGCTCTTTGTTTTGATGGCCATTGCCATATTTGTCTGCGGTCTTGAGTATTTTGCTCCACTTCATTCTGAGTATGTCTTCCGCTGTTTTGAGCTTCCGTTTTTCCTTCTTCAAACTTCTTGCAGTGGCGACGAGTCTTTTGTGAAGGTTCTTATGCTCCGGTGGTGTGCCCGGACTATTGATTGCTCCATGAAGGGGTTGATTATCCGGTTCGTCCTGTTCAGATGGTTGCTTGGTTGTATGTTCGTCATCCGCTGGTTTGCCCTGCTCTATTGCTGGGTCGTTAGGAATGCTGCTTTGATCGAGGCGGGACTTAGGGCGGCGTCTACGTCGCCGTTTTGGTTGTTTATTGGCAGGATTATCCTCTGCCGTGTCCCATTGTTCCTCGGTATCGCTTCCCTTTGGGGTGTCCAGCATATGTATGTCATGTGATGAGGTGGCCTTCCAGTGCCCTGTAGGCGCTGGTTCTTGATCGTCTTCGGCATCGTCGTCCATACCGTTGATGTCTTCGGAGTCGTAGTTTAGCACGTCGGTTAGATCGTGGATGGTGGCTACGAAGTGGGTGGTGGGTGGGCTCTGAATTTCTACATTGTACACGTCCCGACCATCCTGGCCGTAGTTCGGCCAGGGCTCTCCGGATAGTGAGAGATGCTTCAGCGAATTTAAGATATCGCCGAAGGGTGAGTGCTGAAAGGTGTCCGCAGCGGTGAATTCCATGATCGGCGCCCAATCGGATTCGACTAGCAGGGGCGCAGGAGGTTCGGAGTCCGGCAGGGGGTCCGGCACCTCGGAGTCATGGGCTTTATGCGGGACAAGATAAGTGTTCAGCTCCATCGCCGTAGAAGTTGCAGCTCCCGAGGCGGTGTCCAGCCATCCGTCCTCGATCTGAGCGATCGGCTCCGGACTATGGGTCGGAGCGGATTCGTGTGCGGCCTCCAAGGTGCTGTCCGGCGGCAGAGTTAGGTCGTGCCCATCGTGACAGCGCGGCACGCTCGGCTGTGGCTCAGATCCATCGAAGATCAAGTCCCCGCGGATATCGGCCGTGAAGTTTAGGCTTCCAAACCTGACCTGACGGCCAGGGGCGTAGCTTTCGATCTGCTCCAGATGGCCAAGTGAGTTGGCCCGCAGTGCGAAGCCGCCAAATACGAAGATCTGTCCGGGGAGAAAAGTCTCACCCAGGACTGCGTCGTTGTCGATTGAAGAGGCCATCAAGCCTATCGGTGACGACACAGAGGAACTCTCAATGAAAGCACCAATGTCGGTGTCAAAACCGGCGGATCTCGGGTAGGGGGTCCCGAACTGTGCGTCTAGGCGGATGGTAACAGGAGACAAGGGACACGATGTTTTACCCAGGTTCGGGCCCTCTTGATGGAGGTAAAACCCTACGTCCTGCTTGATTGATATTGATATTGTGGATGTTTACAAGAGTGGATCTACCACGAGATCAAGGAGGCTAAACCCTAGAAGCTAGCCTATGGTATGATTGTAATGGTTGTTGTTGTGTCCTACGGAGTAGAGCCATCCGGTTTATATAGACACCGGAGAGGGCTAGGGTTACATAGAGTCGGTTACAATGGTAGGAGATCTACGTATCCGTATCGCCAAGCTTGCCTTCCACGCCAAGGAAAGTCCCATTCGGACACGGGACGAAGTCTTCAATCTTGTATCTTCATAGTCTTGGAGTCCGGTCGATGATGATAGTCCGGCCGATGATAGTTCGGCCGATGATGGTAGTCCGGCTATCCGAACACCCCCTAATCCGGGACTCCCTCAGGCATGATCTAGCTCTGCCGCCGAACAGTGCCCTGGAGGCCGTACCAATGCCCGCTCCGACCCTCAATCCGGAGCCGGCTTCGTCGATCGAGGACGGCTGGTTGGACACCGCCTCGGGGGCTGAAATATCTACGGCGCTCGAGCCGAACACCATCCCCGTCCTTTGCGAATGTCGTGACTCCCAGGTGCCGGACTCCTTCCCGGACTCTGAACCTCCTGCGCCCCTGCCAGTCGAATCCGACTGGGCGCCGGTCATGGAGTTCACTGCCGCAGACATCTTTCAGCACTCGCCCTTTGGCGATATCCTGAACTCATTAAAGTCTCTCTCTTTATCAGGGGAGCCCTGGCCGAACTATGGTCGGGAAGGTTGGGATTCGGACGACGAAGAAATTCAACGCCCACCCACCACCCACTTTGTAGCGACTGTCGATGATTTAACCGACATGCTCGACTTCGACTCCGAAGACCTTGACGGTATGGACGACGGTGCCGGAGACGGTCAAGAGCCAGTGCCCACGGGGCACTAGAAGGCCACCTCGTCATACGACATATACATGGTGGACATCCCAAAAGATGGGAACGACGATGGAACAGCGGAGGATGACCCCTCCAAGAAACAACCGAAGCGCCGACGTCAGCGGCGCCGCTCTAAATCCCGCCATAGTAAAAATGGTGATTCCGGCACGGGAGACAATAATACCCCGGACAGTGCCGAAGACGACCCCCTCCAGCAGGACTTAGCACAGGAGGAGGGAGAAGCAAGTCCGCACGATAGTGCGGCAGAAAGAGAGGCAGAGGACGATAACTATGCGCCCCCCTCCGAAGACGAGGCAAGCCTCGACGACGACGAATTCATCGTGCCAGAGGATCCCGTCGAACAAGAGCGTTTTAAACGCAGGCTCATGGCCACGGCAAGCAGCCTCAAGAAAAAGCAGCAACAGCTTAGAGCTGACCAAGACCTGCTAGCTGACAGATGGACTGAAGTCCTTGCAGCCGAAGAGTACGAACTCGAACGCCCCTCCAAAAGCTACCCCAAACGCAGGCCGTTGCCTAGATCAGAGGAGGAAGCACTCGAGTCACCAGCGCAAGACATGGCAGACCGGCCACCCCGTGGCCGCGACAGAGAAGCCTCTCGGCCCTCCGCTCAAGCCACGCCCTGACGCCGCTCAAAAGGTACCAAGGCACGGGAAAACGCGCAGGACTTGCGAGACATATTGGAGGATAAGGCAAAGCATACAAGATCGATCTACAGATCGCGTGGGTGCCCAACGACTCGGGATGATTACCGTCACGCCGGATACAGCAACCCCGGCCGGGCCTAACACAGTAGACAAAGATCATACGAGCTACGTCGTGACATAGCACAATATAGAGGCGCCGCACACCCACTATGCTTTACAGATGAAGTAATGGATCATCAAATCCCTGAGGGCTTCAAACCCATAAACATCGAATCATACGATGGCACCACAGATCCAGCGGTCTGGATCGAGGATTATCTCCTCCATATGCCATCAAATACCTCCCACTTAAGCTAAAAGGACCAGCTCGGCATTGGCTCAACAGCTTGCCAACAGAGTCAATTGGTTGTTGGGAGGACCTGGAAGCCGCATTCCTTGATAACTTCCAGGGCACATATGTGCGACCACTAGATGCCGATGACCTTAGCCACATAATTCAGCAGCCAGAAGAATCGGCCAGACAATTCTGGACGTGGTTCCTAACAAAGAAAAATCAGATCGTCGACTGTCCGGATGCAGAGGCTCTAGCAGCCTTCAAACACAACATCCGCGACGAGTGGCTAGCCCAGCACCTAGGACAGGAAAAGCCGAAATCCATGGCAGCCCTCACCACACTCATGACCCGCTTTTGCGCAGGAGAGGACAACTGGCTAGCTCGAAGCAACAACTTGGCCAAACACCCTGGTAGTTCGGATACCAAGGACAGCAATGGCAGGTCACGTCGCAACAAGCATAAACGCCGCATTAACGGTGACAATGCTGAAAATACGACAGTAAACGCCGGATTCAGAGGCTCTAAACCCGGTCAGCGGAAAAAGCCATTCAACAGAAATACCCAGGGCCCGTCCAACTTGGACCGAATACTCGATCGCTTGTGCTAGATACATGGCACCCCCGAAAAACCAGCCAATCACACCAACATGGATTGTTGGGTGTTCAACCAAGTAGGCAAGTTAAGCGCCGAAAACAACGACAAGGGGCTGCATAGCGATGACGAGGAGGAGCCCCGTCCACCGAACAATAAAGGACAGAAGGGCTTTCCCACACAAGTGCGGACGGTGAACATGATATACACAACCCACATACCCAAAAGGGAGCGGAAGCATGCACTAAGGGACGTATACGCGATGGAGCCAGTTGCCCCGATGTTCAACCCATGGTCCTCCTGCCCGATCACCTTCGATCGAAGGGACCACCCTACTAGCATCCGTCACGGCGGTTTCGCCGCATTGGTTCTTGACCCAATTATTGACGGATTCCACCTCACAAGAGTCCTGATGGACGGCGGCAGAAGCCTGAACCTGATTTACCAGGACACAGTGCGAAAAATGGGCATAGACCCGTCAAGGATCAAACCCACAAAGACGACCTTTAAAGGCGTCATTCCAGGTGTTGAGGCCAACTGTACAGGCTCCGTTACACTTGAAGCGATCTTCGGATCCCCGGATAACTTCCGGAGCGAGGAGTTAATCTTCGATATAGTCCCGTTCCGCAACGGCTATCACGCACTGCTCGGACGAACCGCATTCGCAAAATTCAATGCGGTGCCGCACTACGCGTACCTCAAGCTCAAGATGCCAGGCCCTCGAGGTGTAATCACGGTCAATGGAAACACCGAGCGCTCCCTTCAAACGGAGGAGCATACGGCTGCCCTTGCGGCAGAGGTGCAGAGCAGCCTCTTAAGGCAATCCTCCAGTCCGGCCAATACAAAATCTGACACTGCCAAGCGCGCCCGGAGTAACCTACAGCAAGACCGCCTGGCACGTTCCGAGTAGGCGTAGTAATGCGGCTGAGGGAGTCCTGGACTAGGGGGTGTCCGGATAGCCGAACTATCATCATCGGCCGGACTCCATGACTATGAAGATACAAGATTGAAGACTTCGTCCCGTGTCCAGATGGGACTTTCCTTGGCATGGAAGGCAAGCTTGGCGATACGGATATGTAGATCTCCTACCATTGTAACCGACTCTATGTAACACTAGCCCTCTCCGGTGTCTATATAAACCGGAGGATTTTAGTCCGTAGGACACAACAACAACAACAACAATCATACCATAGGCTAGCTTCTAGGGTTTAGCCTCCTTGATCTCGTGGTAGATCCACTCTTGTACTACCCATATCATCAATATCAATCAAGCAGGAGTAGGGTTTTACCTCCATCGAGAGGGCCCGAACCTGGGTAAAAACATCGTGTCCCTTGTCTCCTGTTACCATCCGCCTAGACGCACAGTTTGGGACCCCCTACCCGAGATCCGCCGGTTTTGACACCGACATTGGTGCTTTCATTGAGAGTTCCTCTGTGTCGTCACTGATAGGCTCGATGGCTCCTTCGATCATCAATAACGACACGGTCCAGGGTGAGACTTTTTTCCCCGGACAGATCTTCATATTCGGTGGCTTTGCACTGCGGGCCAATTCGCTTGGCCATCTGGAGCAGATTGAAAGCTACGCCCCTGGCCATCAGGTCAGATTTGGAAGTCTGAACTTCACGGTTGACATCCGCGGAGACTTGATCTTCCATGGATTCGAGCCACTACCGAGCGCGCCACACTGTCTCGATGGACATGACTTAGCTCTGTCGCCGGACAGTGCCCTGGAAGCCGCACACGAGTCCGCTCCGATCCTCAATTCGGAGCCGTCTGCGCAGACCGAGGACGGGTGGCTAGACACCGCCTCGGGGGCTGCTACATCTACGACGATAGAGCCGAATACCGACCTTGTCCCTTGTGAGGCTCGTGACTCCGAGGTGCCGGACTCCTCGCCGGACTCCAAACCTCCCGCGCCCCCTCCGATCGAATCCGATTGGGCGCCTATCATGGAGTACACAGCCGCGGTCATCTTTCAACATTCACCTTTTGGCGACATCCTGAATTCGCTAAAGTATCTCTCGCTATCAGGAAAGCCCTGGCCGGACTGCGGTCAGGACGGTTGGGATGCGGACGACGAAGAAATTCAAAACCCACCCACCACCCACTTTGTAGCCACTGTCGACGATCTAACCGACATGCTAGACTACGACTCCGAAGACATCGACGGTATGGACGACGATGCCGGAGACGACCAAGAACCAGCGCCTACGGGGCACTAGAAGGCCACCTCGTCATATGACATATACATGGTGGATATCCCAAAAGATGGGAATGGCGAGGAAGCAATGGAGGAAGACCCCTCCAAGAAATAGCCTAAGCGCCAACGTCATTGGCGCCGCTCTAAATCCCGCCATAGCAAGAATGGAGATTCCGGCACCGGAGATAATAACACCCCAGACAGTGCCGAAGACAACCCCCTCTAGCAAGATTCAGCACAGGAGGATGGAGACGCCAGCCCTCACGAGAGAGCGGCAGATGATGAGGTAGAGGATGATAATTACATGCCTCCCTCCGGAGACGAGGCTGGCTAGCCCGCAGTAACAACCTCAGCAAAAATTCTGGCAGTCCGGATAACAAGGACCGCAATGGCAGGTCGCGTCGCAACAAAAACAAACACCGCGTTAACGGCGATAACACCGAGGATACGACAGTTAACGCCGGATTCAGAGGCTCCAAACCCGGTCAGCGGAAAAAGCCATTCAAAAGAACTACTCCGGGTCCCTCCAATCTGGACCGAATACTCGACCGCTCGTGCCAGATACACGGCACCCCCGAAAAGCCAGCTAACCACACCAATAGGGATTGCTGGGTATTCAAGCAGGCGGGCAAGTTAATTGCCGAAAACAATGACAAGGGGCTGCATAGCGATGACGAGGAAGAGACCCGACCGCCGAACAATAGAGGACAGAAAGGTTTCCCCCCACAAGTGCGGACGGTGAACATGATATACGCAACCCACATACCCAAAAGGGAGCGGAAGCATGCACTCAGGGACGTATATGCGATGGAGCCAGTCGCCCCGAAGTTCAACCCATGGTCCTCCTACCCGATCACTTTTGATCGAAGGGACCACCCCACCAGTATCCGGCATGGCGGATTCGCCGCATTGGTTTTAGACCCAATCGTCGATGGGTTTCACCTCACCAGAGTCCTGATGGACGGCGGCAGCAGCCTGAACCTGCTTTATCAGGACACAGTGCGCAAGATGGGCATAGACCCCTCAAGGATCAAACCCACGAAGACGACCTTCAAAGACTTCATACCAGGTGTAGAGGCCAATTGTACAGGCTCAGTTACACTTGAAGTGGTCTTCGGATCCCCGGATAACTTCCGAAGCGAGGAGTTAATCTTCGACATAGTTCTGTTCCGCAGCGGCTATCATGCTCTGCTCGAACGGACCGCGTTTGCAAAGTTCAACGCGGTGCCGCATTACGCATACCTCAAGCTCAAGATGCCAGGTCCTCGAGGAGTCATCATGGTCAACAGAAACACTAAACGCTCCCTCCGAACAGAGGAACATACAACGGCTCTCGTGGCAGAAGTACAGACCAGCCTCTTAAGGCAATTCTCGAGTCCGGTCGCTAAGCGACCGCACACGGCCAAACGCGCCCGGAGTAACCTACAACAAGACCACCTGGCACGTTTCGAGCACGCGTAGCAATGCGGCCCCAACCCCCGCCCTCACAAAATTGCAAGACTGGTCCTTCGCGTACATCATTACGCCCTGGAGATACCATGGGCATAGGGGGAGGGGCACGACCACGACAGGCCCAGAGTGCGGCTCAACCACACCAGGGGCTCCCAAGTGTGTCACTCTTTTCCTCTTCTCTTTTTTTATTACACATGACTCCATTTACTAGAGGCCCTGTCCGGCAGTAGACCCGCCGGACTCACGATGCAACAGCCAGGGAAGGATAAAGGCTACGACGAAGACTCAGGTGGTCTCCATTACGAGCATTACATCTGTTTTATACACCATTCCACAGCCTACCCCTGGAGGGGGACATGTTTAAATAGTCCCATCCCTTGCTTACTGCACTATTTGTATCGTTCTGCATCCATGGCAGTATTTCTGGAATAAACAATGCATCGCTTTTTTGCATATAATTGCATTTCTTTCTTATACATGTGTTCATTTATGACATGTTGCATCCGTACACTCCGGTACGGCTAAATACACCAAGGGCTTAAGTTCCCCGCATTATGGTGTGATAAGTCCGAACACTTTCACAAGTGCGGCACCCCGAACTTATAGCATTATATGCATCGGCTCCGAATCATGTCTTGGGTCAATAGTTGGGTTTGCCTGGCTCCCATTTTTTGGTACCTTACGTTCCGTTGTATCGGCTAAGGTAGCACTGGGAGAACCACTGCGATTGCGCCCCGGTTGAGCCGGGCGAGCGCCTCAGTGGAGAAAGCTAAAACTGACCGTCATGATAAGGCGAGAGCTGGTCGCTGTTCGAGAGGTCTTTTCGAGTCCCTAAAGACTTATGCCGCTTAGAGCGAGGAACCGGCTTTGTCCGGCCCAGGCGTGGATAGCGCCCCGAACTCGGTCTTCCGAACACTAGGGGCTTCACCGAAATTTAAAATTATAGAATTCTATGGCTAAGTGAGAGTGTTCAAGCATTATAAGTCTGGTTGCCTCGTTCGTTGTGTTGAGCGCCTCCCTAGATGGACCCAAAAATGGGAACAAGAGCGCTCAAGTTTATCCCGAACACCCCAGCACTCGTGGCATGGGGGCTGAAGCCGACGACTTGCCATCTCTCAGATTTGATAAACGGCCGCACAGAAGGTAATATTTTAAATTAACAAGCGTTGCTTAGCGCATATGAACAAAGTTTTCAGTGCAAAGGATAACAAAATGCGAGTCTACTCAAATATTACATCTTTGGAGCACTCACCCGCAATCATACGGGCACCCATCAGGACACTTTTATAATAATTTCAGGCGTGCGATACTCCTTGCCCACCGGCGGCGCATCCGTTAGAAGCTTCTCAGCATCCATCCTGCCCCAGTGCACCTTTGCATGGGCAAGGGCCCGACGGGCACCTTCAATGCAGGCGGAATGCTTGACGACTTCAACCCAGGGACACGCATCCACCAGCCGCCGCAGCAGGCCGAAGTAGCTCCCAGGCATGGCCTCCGTAGGCCACAGCCGAACTATAAGGCCCTTCATGGCCTATTCGGCCGCCTTGTGGAGCTCGACCAGCTGCTTCAGCTGGTCGCTAAGGGGCACCGGATGTCCGGCCTCAGCATACTGAGACCAGAAGACTT